>NC_045447.1:5624176-5770309 GCF_002776525.5 Piliocolobus tephrosceles
TGGAGATTTCTATCCACCCAAAACTTGTAAATTACAGCTATCGGGAGTAATTAGAGCTGAGAAAGTCTTTCCACAACAAAATGACTCTGCTTGCCTCTGCTCACCTTTTCTTAAAGGAAAATTGGTGCATTTGGGCCAATTTTATTTGCTGTTGTCTCTGACTGCCATTTGCCCTGTGATTTCCGGGCCAGCTCCCTCAGCCTCAGGCTCTGCAGTCCTGGATAACTGCTTCCTCCAGCACAACACTGACCTTTTAAACTCATGCCTCTTATGCTCTTTCGAGATTAAAAACTCACACCTTCAGTGTTCTCTCCCCATCACCCGGGGATTCACTTTACTGTAGTTGTTGCTATCTCCAAAGATTAAAATGCCTTCTCTGTTCCATCTTGGATGATGTAACTTAATCCCCAGCTGGTTATTGGAGAAGTTCCTATATATACAGTAATGAAATTGTACTATAAATTTAGTCAATCCAGTGAACAAGTGCTGGGTAGAAACAAAGATACTAAGCTGTTTGAATGCCCATCTAGGCCACATTTGATGCAATTACTTTTTAAGGAACTTGTATTCCATATTCACTATTAAAGGCAATGGAGACTTTTCTGTCTAAGTGTTGAGTTTCTGTATGAGTGCAGCATGGTTTCTTGTGTGTATATGTATGTGTGCTCACCTGCAAGAGGGGGCTTGTTGGTAACCTGCTTATCACAGTGTCAGTTCTCATGTGTGCGAGGCAAACAGTGGCTCTGCTGACACTCATTCAGGCCTGAGAGCTGTAACCATGGAATGCTTGCCTCCTGAGGAGATCTGTGTCTGACCAAGTCCTTCCCTTTATGAGGCCCATCCATGAGTCAGATGCTCAAGCTTGTTCTAAAGCCAGCTTTATACATGGCCTATAGTGAAGATGAATTCTAAATAATCTACTTAAAGAAATTTGTTGGGCGGGGTGCGGTGATTCACGCCTACAAGCCCACTACTTTGGGAGGCCGAGGTGGGAGGATCGCTTGAGCCCAGGAGTTCATGACCAGCCTGAGCAACAATATAGCAAGACCCTGTCTCTACAAAAAAAATTAAGGACTAAAAATTAGCCAGGCATGGTGGCACGTGCCTGTCGTTCCAGCTACTCAGGAGGCTGAGGCAGGAGGATCACTTGAGCCTAGAAGGTCGAGGCTACGGTGAGCTGTGATTGCACCACTGCATTCCAGTCTGAACAACAGAGTGAGACCTTGTCTCAAAAGAAAAAATTGTCAACAGTCCTTATTATATCCAACAATACTTTGTGGAACCTGACTCCTATTTGTCTCTTTTCACCCTACTCCCCCTTGTTCCCTACCCTTCAGCAAAACAGCCCCCTCTTTCAGTCCTCGAATGTATCATCTGGCTTTTTCTGGCCTTGGGGCCTTGGTTCATGCCGGTCCCTCTGCCTGGAACACTACCATGATTTTGACTAAACCATCCTTAGGTCTCCCCTTAAATTTTATGTCTTCAGAGAAATGAAACTCAGGAGCCCCCTGTTCTTCCCCATGAGGCCGTCCCATTGCACCCTTCATTTCTTCACCGTAGTGCTCATCCCGCCTGATCTAGGTACCTTCCCAGCCAGTCGTAAGCATCGTGAAGACAAGGAGACAAGGACTGTGATTTGTTTGCATTTCTATCCCAGTGTCTAGCACAGAGCAGGCACGCAGTAGGTGCTTGGTTTTGTAGATCGAATTGGGGGCGATAGATGGGGCCCAGGAAACTTGATATTGAGGGCTACCAGTGTGTGTGTTTTTCTAAAGACAGAGATTAATAGACTTGCTCACTGGGAATGGGGTTTTCATTCCTCTGGTGTTATCTGAGAAGTGAATGTTCTGGACTGTCAAAATAGAAAGCAGTAGGAACCTTTAGGGTAGAGTTCAGGTTATGATAGGAACAGAATATTTTATCTTTGACCCATAACATGCTGGATTTATCTCTCGGAAATTATTGAGTCTCCTAGTATGCAAACGCTTTATAGACATGGGTGAGCTATAAGCCTTAAAGAAAACTCCAGGTATCTGAAGTTCCGTTGTTTGTATTTTTAGTAGCTCTGCATGGAAGAAAAGATTATTCTTTCTGAAATAGTTAATACAATTCTTGGTGAGGTCAAAAGCATACGATCACTTTCCTTGTTCTGTCTGTCTGATGATACCTGCAGGCACATGGTATCAGCTAGACAAAGAATGCCATTGTCTTGGCAAAGCACAGTACCTCCCAGCCCTCTGCGCCGTGCCAGTCCCAGGTGTCACATGTAAAGAAAACTCCCTCACCCACAGCCTGATTTCTCTAAAGCCCTCAGTCTTTGTTCATTTTCTAGTCCAGGTCACTCCAGCTTGCTGATCTTCTGGGAGCCCTCTTTGCTATGTAGTGAAGATGACTGGAGAAGAGCTGGGTGGGGTTCGTTTCTCTCGGTTGCTGGGCCAGAACAGGAGCGCAGGTTTCCAGTCATGGGAAGTCCTTCGCTTCCTCTTGGTGTTCCTGCCCCTTCTGCCATGCTTGTTTGCTCTAGCTGACGCTTCTGGCATATGAGAGCTTCGGGGCGAGTGGGATGCACACGCTATAATAGATCATGCCTGGGTCGGGGGAGATGCTGCCACTCTGCGTCCTTTTAAGCAGCCTGTTGCTTGCCAGGCTATCTGAACGCTCTCCAGGAGCCTCCTTGGTGTTAATGAGGAACGAGGGCCACTTCAGGATGAGACAGATGGAGAACTGGCTTCTTTCGATAAAGAGGAATCGTGTTGTTAATCGTTACGTGGGGATTTTCCCCCCTTTATTCTGTGCCTTTTGCCATTTTAATTTATCATCCCGAGATCCTTTTAACAAGGCCAGAATGAATGTCTTTATGAAAATTTGGAAATAGCGATGTGCCCACACAAAAGTTCACAATTATGCTATTTCCTTTACTGTTACAAAGTCCCCCACCCCATTTTCCTTCCTGCTAGGAACAGTTAAGGGTGCATGTGTGTGTTTTATTTCATTTTAATTATAAACATCTCAAAAGCAGGGACCTTTTTAATGTCATGCAGCTCTCAAGCCCTGATGCGTGGCTTTGTGTACTGTGGCTGTTGAGTAAAGGTGTGACTATGGTAACATGGAGTCTAGGCAAAGCATAGTTGGGGGCAAAAGAAATCAGTTTGTGAAAGACGAGGAATCCTCACACATTCGCAATGTAATTTTGTGTCTTCTGGAAAACTAGATCTAAGAAAAAGCCAAGGTAAGTAGGAAGTAGGGATGAGCAGAAACGAGGCGTTGGAAGTTCAAAGCCCACTTTCCTGAGTGGAGTTAAACAACCAAAGGGATCAGATATCAGACACTGGATTATGTGCAAAGTGTTATTTCCTCCTGCTGATAGTGAAGAGCTCACCCTAAGCCAGAGGAAAGGAACCTGGTTTCTAATACCATCACTACGCTGATGGGTTGATAAACAGAAGTACCACTGACTGGCCAGAAAATGGAGTTTCCGAGCCACCTGATTTTCAGGCTGGTACTAGGTTTTCTGTTGGTCTCCTGGTGGCTCTCCTTGGTTGTCCCTGGATGGAGTGCAGTCACCTTTTTCCCAGAAAGAAGATACCCGCAGTCCCTGCTGGGTGTCGACTGTCCCTCGGCGTCCTCCTTGGCTGTCCGGCGCACGCATTTCTTTTTCGGAAGATGCACCTAGATCACCTGTGCTGCTTTCCTCCACCTTCTCAGTATTTTTTTCCGCTTGAAGCATACTGTTCTGTCTGTGCAGTTCTTAATTTCCTCTCCTCCTGGGAAATTTCCACCGTGCCAGGAGGCTAGGAGACAAAGGAGATAAGGCTGTGAGAGTCACAGAATGTCAGTTGTGTGCCCCAAATAAATGTAGACTTTCATGCTTTTCTCTGGGGTATGCTTTTTAGGTAAAGTTTATCTTTTTCATTTTATTTTGTTTGTGTTAACGGAAAGATCATTTGGAGATTGTTTGCTGTTTACTCAGTTACGCTAACTCATGTTGCCAGTTTTTTGGCGGCTCCAGCCAAGATCTCTCGCCTCTGACAGCTTCTGCACTCTCTCCTTCCTCCTCTGATTACGCAGCCCAATCTGTCACCCGGACAACGGGGGCCTGGACCCTGCTGATGGCTTTCCACACACGGCAATAATGACTTTTGGCAGGCCGGGAAGGCATCAGAGGCGAGTGTGCTGCGTCCCTTCTCAGAGAGACGGCAGGCCCCCTCTCCCTGTTAGTAAAAGCACTTTGTGAGGTTCTTGGGTAAATAAATGAGTCATTTTAATCCAACTGACAGGCTGGCACCTGAGCAAGCTGCCTTCCATCTGTACTCCTAGGTCTCATGGAGGCAGCCAATTGTCAGGCCCAGGGCCTTCAAGGCCTCACCGTTGAGTGTCTTTCAGAACTGACTTTAGCAATTCTTTTGCCCTAATTAGCTTAAAGGAATAAAATGAAGCTACATCTAAGTTCTAAGAGCAGACGGAACAGAATCCTCTGCCGAGTCTTGGTGGGTCACGGTCTCCTGTTGAGCTGATGTAGCTGGCTGACTGTGCTCCGGGAAAATGGAGCCTCTGCTGCTTCCCTGCAACCTCTCCCAGGGTGGGGCAGGGGCAGAGAATGAGATATGGTGGAGGAGGAGAGTACAGAGACATTGAAATCACTTCTCTGCCTAATTGCCATCATACCAGTTCTTACTTCACCAGGGTAAGTGAGATTTATAGAATCTCAAGAATACTGAGATTTGTAGGTCTCGAGATATTTGTCACATACATGGTCTCATTTGATCTTAGCAACAACCTCATGATGTACATAGCATGGTTCTCCCAGCCATTTTCTAAGTGGGGCAGCTGAGGCTCAGCTTGCTGAACTGACCCACGCGGATTGGACAGCCCCTAAGTGAGACTGGAGCAAGCAGTCCAGTTCTCTCTCCCTAGACCAGGACTTGCCTTTCTTTCTCCTTATTCACTGTGGTAGCCTAAAGAAACGACTGAGTTAAATCTGGGGGAGAGAAAACAAGGAGTATTGGGCAGTGGTTGGCCGTCAGTGAGGTTCCCCCAACACACGCATTAGTGGGAGACCAGAAGATTGTGTCTTAGCCTGTTGTCCAGAGCTAGGTCACCTAAGTAGGAAATAGAACCTTGAAGACACAATGACAGTCTGCCGGCGTCCTTCCTCACTCACTGTTGCAGTGTGTTTGGACCCACAGTGAGTTTCATGAACATCACATGTTATTTTAGAATCTTTAGAGTCTTAGTGTTTGCCGGTTGAATTTACTAAGCCAATGAGCGTTAAATTTTTTACAAGTCATGTCTGTGAAGCTCAAGCAGCCCGTGCCTACATGTGTCTCCCACTGCAGGGCACTTAAAGAAAAGAAATCAGTTCTTCACAAGAGCTTTGCAGATGTAAGAATTCATCAGTGTTTCTAAAAACATAAACTGTAGTTGGTGTAGAAAGCGGCTCCCGCTCCCCTTTAGATAGAAAACATCCTAAATTGTGTTCTCAAAGGCATCAGCTCTGCAACATCAGCCTTCAGCTTCCAGAGCCTGTGGGAGCTGTCTGAAAACGCTTTGTGGGTGGTTGACACACTTTTAGTACATTTAACTTCTGCTTACACACTTACAAATGCAGCCTAGCCAGCATTCAAAGGAAACCCACAAATCTGGGGTACGAGTGAAGGCAGACAAATCCTGAGGTACCCTCAGTGGTCCTTCTGGGGGAGTGATGGTGGGGTGGTATCTCCCCCAAGTCCTGCCTCTGACCCCGGGGGAAGCAGGAGTGTGTTTCTTTTTTTTTTTTTTTTCTTTTTTTTTTTTTTGAGACGGAGTTTTGCTCTTGTTGCCCAGGGTGGAGTACAATGGTGCAATATTGGCTCATTGCACCCTCCACCTCCTGGGTTCAAGCAATTCTCCTGCCTCTGCCTCTGCCTCTGCCTCTGAAGTAGCTGGGATTGCAGGCATGCACCACCATGCCTGGCTAATTTTGTATTTTTTGTAGAGATGGAATTTCACAATGTTGGTCACGCTGGTCTTGAACTCCTGACCTCAGGTGATTGACCTGCCTCAGCCTCCCAAAGTGCTGGTGCTGGGATTATAGGTGTTAGCCACTGAGTCACACTGGGAGTGTGTTTCTTGTAGTACTTCACGTAGTATTATTGTTTTTCAAAAAAGCTATGTACAGGCCGGGCACGGTGGCTCACACCTGTAATCCCAGCACTATGGGAGGCTGAGGCGGGTGGATCGCGAGGTTGGGAGATCAAGACCACTGCACTCCAGCCTGGGCAACAGAGAGAGACTCTGTCTCAAAAAAAAAAAAACAGCTATGTACATATGAACTTTGTGATACTTAACAGTGGGTGAGGGGTGGGCTGTTTTTACAGAAGTATCCCAGAGCTGTGAAATGGAAGGAAGGAATGATAGACTTAAAGAGTCATCAAGGTAACAGTATAGATAAGGGCCATCAATAAATGCTAAAAGCCTTGGATGAAAGGTTTTAGGAAACAGGACCATGTTATTCTCATGGTCTCAAAGTGTCACCCCCCAGTTACTCGTCACAAAGGAGAAAGTCACCTTCGCAACAGAGGGACCCATACAGGACAGACTGCCCCAGTGTGTTTCCCGACATGGAACCATGGGATGCACACACCACCCTGAGGTTGTTTCTGCCAGAAAGCCTAACCAGAACCTTACCATGAGGAAGCAGTTAGACAAATCCAGTTGTCTGATGTCCTCAGGAACATTTTGATGTTCTTAAAAAATGACAGACATCAAAAAACTAAGTAAGTCAATCAAAGGCAGGGGTATCGTTCCAAACAAAAGAAGTCTACAGAGACATAGCGGAGTGCATGATCTACCATCTGATCCTAGTTTAGGAAAGAAAAACAACTGTAAAAGGCATATTAAGGTGTGGTGGCTCATGCCTGTAATCCCAACGCTTTGGAAGGCTGGGATGGGAGGATCACTTAAGCCCAGGAGTTTAAGACCAGCCTGAGCAAAAAGAATCTAGATTAGCCGGGTGTGGTGGAGCTTGCCGGTAGTCGTCCAGCTACTCAGGAGGTTAAGGCCAGAGCGTCACTTGAACCCAGGAGGTTGAGCCTGCAATGAGCAGTGGCTATGCAGTACTCCAACCTGGGCAACAGAATGAGACCCCATCTGTAAAAAAAAAAAAAGAGAGACATCTTAGGTACAGTTGGAGAAATCTGAATATGGACTGTTGATTAGAAAATGCTATTCAGTGTTAAATTTCTGAGGTGTGATAATAGTGTTGTGGTTATGTAGATCAGTGTCCTTTTACTTAGGAGGTATGTGTTAAAGTATTTAGGGTTAAAATGTCATGATGTTTGCAACCTACTTTCAGATGGTTCGGAAAAATGTGCTTGCATATGTGTATGTGTGTGGGGGCATGAGTAGATAGAACACAGATGGGCCAAAGACAGGAGGTGGCAGAATCTAGATGAAGGAGTTACATCTGTATCTCCTTAATCTAGGTTGTACTAGTCTTTTAACTTTTCTGTAGGTTTAAATTTTTCTAAATAAAAATTGTAGGGGAAATGATAAGAATTCATTGTTACAAGAAAGGCAAACACAGAAAAGTAAAGATCTGCTTAGATCCTTCCATCCAGAGATAACCACAGTTGGTGGTTTTGTGAGCTTCCATCAAGGTATTATTGGTTCTCCATCTGCCTATTTAATGTTTTTTGGGTGGTGTTGCCCCTCCTTTATTTTTCTTTAACTTTTTTCTTGAAGAAACCAGATCATTTGTCTTTTAGAATACCCTACATTCAGGATTTGGCTAATTGTGTCCTCATGCTGTTCAACATGTTCCTCTTTCCCATACTTCCTATAAACTAGTAGTTGGATCTAGAGACTTGATTAGATTTAGGTTCTAGGTTTCAGGTTTTATTTTGTTTGGTGAGAATATGTCACAAGTGATACTCTGTATTTCCTATAGTGACAGCTGTTTATCTTTTTAAATTATGCCAAGACACTTCCACAGTCTGAGTCAAAAGTATCAAGGTTCATTAAAGAAAGTGTAGCTTCCGGGCCAGGCTCCGTGGCTCATGCCTGTAATCTCAGCACTTTGGGAGGCCGAGGTGGGCGGATCACAAGGTCAGGAGATCGGGACCATCCTGGCTAACATGGTGAAACCCCATCTCTACTAAAAATACAAAAAATTTGCCAGGCGTGATGGCGGGCGCCTGTATTCCCAGCTTCTAGGGAGGCTGAGTCAGGAGAATGGTGTGAACCTGGGAGGCAGAGCTTGCAGTGAGCCAAGACCGCACCACTGCACTCCAGCCTGGGCAACACAGCGAGACTCCATCTCAAAAAAAAAAAAAAAAGAAAAGAAAAAGTGTAGCTTCCATCTTTATCTTTTTCTTCCTCCCCTGGCGGTAACGATTTTCTTGAGCTCTGGGGGTTCTTCCCAGCATTATTTCCTACTGAAGTATGAGCAAATATGTTTGTATTTTCCCAACTTCTTACACAAGCATACTAGACACTCTCAAAATATATCCTAGAGTCTCCATATGCGTATATAGAAATCTTTGTTCTTTTTATAGCTGTATATACTCTGTTACATGAGATATTGCTGTATGTATTTTATCGAACCTGTCTTCTGCTGGTTGGCAGTGTTTTTGTAGATCTACAATCATCCATGGTGCTGAAATGAATGGCCTCATGCCCATATCATTTTGTATTTTTGTCAGTGTATCTTTTTTTGGGTGGACTTCTAGAAGTGATACTGCCCTGGGTCAAGAGCGAATGCACATGTAATTTTGCTAGATACTACCAAATTCCCTGCCATAGGGATTCCCACCAGCAGCATATGAGGGACAGAGGATCATTTTTGATGGTGGCATGCGGTATGATATAATATGGCCTTGAAAAAGCAAAGCAGACCTGGATTTGAGGATTATTTCCACTTCCCAGCTGTGTGCCCTCAAACAAACTACTTAATCTCTCTTAACTTTGGTTTTCTCATCTGTCAGATGGGGGTAATAGTTGTTTTGAGGATTAGTCAAGGCAACGCAGGTAAAGATCTCAACGCAGTGTGTGTGGTGGATAGTAAGTGTTCAGTAAATGTTGACTGGGACACTCTCATTACGACTGTTACTCTTGAAGAATGAATCCTGAGTGCACATGTTAGCTAAAGTCAGGGAAATTCCCACTTTCCAGTCTGCTGGGATGGTAAGAGCCTGGAGAGAGGAGAGAATTTTTGCTCTTTAGGTGGTGACTAGTTGAAAAGATACATAAAATTAAAAAATAAATCTCCATTGCTTTCATAGTTTTTCATCTCTCTAGCTAAGTCTTTGAAGCGGTAATGGGTTTGGCCTGTATTCTAATCTATCCATCAGAAGAGACGGAGGATTGTTGGATCCTTGCTGCTCTCTGAGGCCAGAAAGCAAAATCCTCAGTAACTGGCTCAAGCCTGTAATCCCAGCACTTTGGGAGGCCGAGATGGGTGGATCACGAGGTCAGGAGATCGAGACCATCCTGGCTAACACGGTGAAACCCTGTCTCTACTAAAAATACAAAAAACTAGCCGGGCGAGGTGGTGGGCGCCTGTAGTCCCAGCTACTCTGGAGGCTGAGGCAGGAGAATGGCGTAAACTCGGGAGGCGGAGCTTGCAGTGAGCTGAGATCCGGCCACTGCACTCCAGCCCGGGTGACAGAGCAAGACTCCGCCTCAAAAAAAAAAAAAAAATCCTCAGTAACTACTTTGCACTTCACTCCCACAGCGAATGCCTTGAGGGGAGATGTTCGAGAACACACCTCAAGGCCAGCTTGTTGTTTGCGTTGCTCATGGTTGTGGCCGGGGGATGATGATCCATGAATGTGTTCATCATCAAGTGGTTTTTCAAATAAAATGTGTGTTCAGAGTCTTTACGCAACTGGTCATTACTGTTTAAGTTCCTAGGCTAACCTGTCGATTCTTTTAGCAAAGGGTGTTGTGACTCCCTCATCAATGGATTCTGTAGAATTTGCCCAGAAATCAGAATTTTTAACCACAAGAGGACTGTAGTGGGTCCCCGAGCCCCCTGAAGTTGTATGCAAGACTCTGTGTGTGTGTGTGTGTGTGTGTGTGTGTGTGTACTGGGCATACACGTGTATGCCCGAATGTGTGTGCACTGTGGGCGGGTGAACTCTCAGAGTTTGTGTTAAATTGTCAGACATATCCAGGACCCCAGAAAGATTCAGAAACTCAGTGTTAAACCATATTCTTTTCTTTTTAAAGGATGTTGCAGCTCGGGGCTTAGATCTCCCTCAAGTCACGTGGATTGTTCAGGTAATTTTTTTAGTTGTTAAAGTGTAAGCTTGAGGCAGGAATATATGATCATGAGTAGATGCATTGGCTTTAAGTAGAATAATTATTATTATCCTCTTGGGTGTTGCCCTGGTATCCAGGCAGCAAACTAGCCTTATGTGTACAATTCCCCTGACGTCTTTCCTTAACCCAGCCCACCTCACCACTGCAGCAAAACAGCCAGAATGTGCATTCACGAGAAGGAGGTGGCAGGCTCTCCTGCTTCTAGACTAATTCATGTCGCAAACCAAAATTTCAACAATCTGAAAACAACAGGAATTACCTCGGCCCCTGGGAGGCCTCATTGTGTCCGGAAGGAAATGGCTCAGCTGTCCTGAGAGCCGTGTCCATGTACATTGACCTGCAGGGAGCAATTAAGTTCCTGACAGCATCTTACACATACCTCTAGCCTTAGACGCTTTGCCAGAGGGTACAGGTGTTAGCACTAGAGTCTGGTGGTTTTAGTTTTGTTTTTTCTTTTCATTAGTCTACAGAATGGTATTTTTAAGCCCTTCTGCGTGGAGGCTGGGGGACACGTGCCCTGTTGACGTGAGTCATGGTTTATTCACATTTTAGTGGGCTTGCATGCCTGTCACTGGCCAGGATGTCAGATCTGCTCCCTGCAGATGATCACTTTAGAACTGGAGGCATTGTGTCTTCTTTCCTGCTGGCCACAGAGTGAACTGAAGATAAGGCAATGATGGATAAGGCAATGATGATTTTAATGTACGGGAGGCCAGACATACAGAATTGATCGTTTAGAGCTTATATTGTGAATATTGATTCATTTCATATGCTTAGCCTCCCATACATTATGTTCATCTTGGCCCTCATCTTTTTCATTTGTGTAGCATCAAAGGGAAAAAAAAGGAAGAATGAGTGGATGGTCAGTTAGCTTTAATGATGACTTATTGCCAAAGAAAACATAAAATACTGTGCATTATCCATCGTAATGAGTGCTAGAGTCTGCTCTTTTCTGAGTTGGCAGTGCTCTCCATGCAAGCAGAAGCATGTCCTACCTGCAGGGAACCTGCCCCTCACCTGCCCACATTCTGTAGAATGGCCTTCATTCTAAAGGACTGAATGAGGTTGCTGCAGGCTGGTGGGGACCAGCTCCTGGGGCCTGCTCCTGGTGGCCTGGCAGCAGAGGTAGACTCTGCCCACAGAGCAGGGAGCCCCTTCGTCCTTATGCCCTCCAGTCTCCTCTGGACACCTCACCCTATGGCCTTGTCTTACAAGGAGGTAGGCCAAGGTCATGTGATCATCCTGGAGAAATGTACCCCCACCTGCCTACATTTTCACCTCATCCAGTCACCACAATGAAAAGATGCAAATCAGAAAATGAAGAGACCTGTGGAGAAGTAAAATTAAAAAGGAGATATTGGGATGAGAAGACGTCTCGTTTATCGGAAACTTGGCCACTGTTCACATTTGCGTGTCAGAGCCTTGTTATTTCCAATGAAGCCAGGAGTTTCAGGGTTGAGTGACTTCTCCTTATGATTGTGTTAGGGTAACCATAGCACCAGGATTTAATTCTTGGGATACCTGGAGGCAGGTGAGGGGTATTGCACTTCCAATTAATGGCAGTCCCTTGATCTATGAATGCCTTCATTTTTGTTACCCTTTTTAGTACAACGCTCCATCTTCACCTGCAGAATACATCCACCGGATTGGAAGAACCGCCCGGATTGGCTGCCATGGGAGCAGCCTGCTCATTTTGGCTCCTTCGGAGGCAGAATATGTCAACTCGTTGGCTTCTCACAAAATCAAGTGAGTCAGAAACCTGAATGGGGTTTCGGCTGATCTCACCTAATTAACTTTCAGTCGCTTTTTACAGTGGATGGGCCTTGTAAGCTGACGAAGAGCCATTAACCCTTGTGATCCCTAAATGAGTCCCAGAATAGCCAGTGGCAAAAACGAAAACTCTTAATATCCTCAGCACATGACAGTTTTCATTGCATTGCCATACTAAGTCACAGGATGATCTGTTGTACTTGGTTTTCTTTTAGAGAGCCTGTGTTTTGTTTCTTCTGCTGTAAAGATAAGTATGCACCATCTTCACAGCTTCTGAAAGGCCTTTTGTTCACAACTTTTATTTCTTGCAATTAATGGTTTGTATCTTCAAAGTTGATTTGTCTTTTAAAGAAATAATCCTTTTTACTTACCACACAATTTCCCTCCCCCAGGAAGATAAACCCAGGGGAAATGATTTTGAGGCTGTTGAAATCCATACTACACTCACAGCCAGGACGTTCAGCCGCCATCCTGTGTGTCACAGTTCAGCACCTCATACCCCTGCTTTAGTAAAGCCCTGGATTCCAGACCTGGCGTGCCATGAGCACACAGCACAGCTCTGCTATAAATGGGATAGTCTTATTTCCTTTTCCTTGCCCAGCCCTATGTTTTTTGTAAAACATCAAATAAAACTGCAACACTGCCTTCTCCCCTAAAGTACAGTGCTAGAACAAAGCACTGCATTCTTCATTGGAATGGAAACATCCAAGCAGGCAGCCTGGAGGCCTGTTACGGGTACGGCCCACTCAGTTGCAGGAGCTGTGTGTGGCCCTACCGTACCTGCCCCATCTCCCACCAGCAGAACTCCACCTCTCATGTTAGTAAGGCTTTTCAAAACTCTTTCAAGGTTGTTAGTGTGAACACTTCTGGACTGAGGCTCATTCAGAAAATGTGTTGTGTGTCCTGCAGTGTTGAGGGAGGAAGGAAACTACTCCTGGTTGTAATGTCAGGGGGGCCAAAATATAGTTTGGGTTTTACTTTCTTCGGTGTGTTCCTTATCTTAACACAGTCTGTCAGTTGAAAGAGTAGCTTTTATTTGTTAAGGAAGATGTGCATATTGTATCTTATTAGTGAAAGAAATCTCATACAGATCAGTCACTTTTCACCCAGGACCGCTTCTCCGGCTGAGTTCTGAGCTCCCTCAGCTGGAGGCTGGCTGGCCTCTCTTTGCGGCCCTTTCAGCATCGAGGCTGACACCCACCAGGCGAGTGTACCAGGAACCCTGGGGAAGGTGAAATGCAAGCCCGCTGGCGCAGCTGGTTTCCTTTTCCTCCCTGACCCTGTTCTCACAGGCTGGGAGCCCGTCACAATGCTGCTGGTGGCTGCGTTTCTCTGTCATAGGAATTTGTGTACCTGCAGAAAGCATCTTCCGAATTTTGTCTTGTGGCCCCACAATAGAAAATGTAGTCACCACACTGTAACAGCCTGTCAGCCGCTCCACACTTCTTTTCCTCTTCCTTCCATTCTAGAGCTACAAATTCCATTCTCCCGTTCCTTGCTGGCTGCAGCTCTCTGGATGTTCCCCCAAGCTCGTTCACTTTAACATGACCTCTTCCTAAGAAAAATGAGTGACAGCACTTACAGAGTCCAATGATAATTGTCTAATGCTAGAGTTAACAGCAGACGTGCCTCTCTCTGTTGTCTTTATTTTTCTCTAATAACACGTTCAAGTAGATTGCTATGAAGGGCTCAAATATAAAGCTAAAATTGAGAAGGGAAAACAGTGATTAGCAGAGGCACGAAGTATTAGGGAGTCAGGTATATTTTAGAGACATAACAAATACCCTCATCTGCTGTGATGATCTTGTCTGGAAAAAATAGTGTGACCGCATTACATGACTCCCTTTTTAATCCCACGTTAGAAGGAAGACAACTCAGTGATAACGCCACCTCTTCCGAAAGGAGGAAGTGTAGGTCTTTTGGGGAGGGACTCTGCAGGGTGGTGGAAGAGCACTTGCGTGAGGAGGGAGGGTCCTTGCGTGAGCCCCACTTCACTGGTGTCTGCCCTGAAAACTCACCTGTGAGGGGCCTGGGCCTGGACCTGGACCGCTGCCTGCCTCGTGGGCGTGCTATAATCAACTTAAACAGACATCAGAATCTGGGTTATTACATCGCAGTCATGCATTGTTCTTCCCAATTTCTGTTTGAGGAAAGGCTCTACATTGGCTATATCTATACATGAACTATTTCTTTGACTTAATGAAAAAAAAAAAAAACCCTATTAACCAGTTGCAAAGTGTGCAGTGGGAAGAAGCAGACTTGAACATTTTTAGAACCCAAAAGGTCCACCCCTAAATATTTTTTGAGGAGGAGGAAGCATGTGCATGTTTTGTGCCTGAGAACATGAGAGCCAGGCAGAGGGGCGCTGGGAGGGCTGAGGCATCACAGGGCAGATCGGAGAAGGCAGGCCGAGGCTCTCGGCAGCAAGGGCCAGCACGACAAATGGCCACCCGCCTTCCTAGACCAAGCGCTGCGGTGCTCGCCCTGGCAGTTGAATGGAGCAGACAGTGCAAGAGACAGGTTCCTGGGCCATTGCCACCTCTGTCTAGATGCTCAGAACTTTGCTTCTACATTCTTTTGACTTCTCTGTATTTGTCAACTTCTTAACTTTTTTCTGCCTCCCCTTTAAATGTGTTTCTAATAAAAATCATCATTGGTTTATTAAAATGTAAATGCTTCATCAAAACGTGTGTTTCTTAGATCAGGCATAAGACAGTTCCCTGAATTTATTTATTTATCCATCTCGTTTCATACTAAGGTGGGGTGATTCAGATCTGTTGATGGACCCATAAATAATCATAGTAGATTTGCTTTGTTCCTCAGAAGCAGCAATTTCTTAGGAAGAGGAAGAAGGCCCTTTGAAACTGTAAATCACTCCAGTTCCCTCTCAGCTCCTGTATGCTTGGGGTGTGTGGTCCCCCGACATCACCATGTGGACACGCAGCATATGAGCCGCACTCCGGCTGGAATATCAGCACATGCATTTGAGAACACTGCCTTTCTGTGGCTATTTAGCTTTTTATATTCCTGACTGCAAGTGGCATGATTCTTTTTTCTTTCTGCTTCAAGATTTGACTCCAAGTTGTTGCGTTTCTTTTACTTTTGTATTTTTCCTCTTTTTTTCTCAAGAAAAAAGTGATGAATAGAAGCAAATCAGATAGACCAAGAAAAAGATGGGACTGGGCTATGTTTTCACCTTTCTTCAGGGTTCCAGGCACAAATGAGAGGGGAGTTCAATAGCCATGCATTCCTGTCACCTATGAAAAGTAGATTTCCCATGAAGTCAGGGCACTCTCCCTCCGACTCCTGCCCTTTCAGAGCATGCTCTGCCTCCTCTGGTTGACTTTTGCTGCTGTAAAAAGGCTTCACTCATCCATAGGGCTGTGAGTTGGCAGCAGAGAGAGGATGCTGAGGGGTGAGGACTGGGGGTGTGCAGGGAGATGACACATTTCAGGTAAATCGCTGTCAGAGACGTGACATTTTCATTCATAGCCTTGTCAGAGTAACCTTTGGGTGAAAGGGGGAGAATTGTCTTCTCCCACCTAAAAGGGTGCCATTCATGTTTTAATTTGCTGTTACATTTTCAAAAAAAAAAAAAGAACATACAACAAAATCATTTGTCTTTTTATGATCTGTTTCCCCCCTAGAACTCCTCTTTCTCTTTCTGTTTCTCTTCCTCCCTGGGAAGTATCTTAGCAGCAGCTCACGTTTCCTCCTTCATCTCTGACACACAAGTCTCTCTCTGCTCCCTACATTCGATTGCTGTGGCCTTGCAGTCGATTGGATGAAGCGGAGGCTTTCCAGACTCCACCACTAGGCAGGTCTGACTGTTTTGTTCTGGCTCCTGGTGGTTTCTGTTCCTGAGTGAAGCCCGAGTTCTTGTCTCAGTGCTTGGCACATGGCTCCGGGTTTATCAGAGATCCTTTGGTCTTCACCCCTCAGTAATTAAGAGACAAGGGTAGTGAAGCTCCTTCAGGGTAGAAGAAGAAAGGGCAGTGCTGCTGTGGACAGGGCTTTGTGCCCTCGTTACCCTCACAGGGGTGTTCACCCCACAGTGGAGGATGTTGACCACCTTTCTCTTTCCTTTTTTTTTTTTTTTTCTCTTCTGTATAAACTAAAGAGATCAAAATGCTTTCTATTTCATCATCAGCTGCTGAAGGCAAGGGAGTTGATCAGTTGAGTGGGCACACTTGTTATTCAAAATTTATTAAGAAATAATGACACAATCTCTATTAAGGAAATTCTAAATGTAGCCTCTTTTAAATTCATCAGGGAGGAAAGAAATTGTCAGGAATATCATCCTGTCCCTTTAATATCATAGAGGTCCCGTTCTCCATTCCTAAGGGTTTAGGAAAATATTTCCTTTCCTGGGAAGGTGTCACTTCTACTTCATGTCTAATTAGCTCGAGAATAGGCCAGTTTTGTGCATCAAGGTCTTGGGTGTTTCTGAAAGAGCAAAAAGTTTACCTTGCTATCCCCTTCCTTTTACAGCATTTCTGAGATTAACATGGAAGATATTTTGTGTGTTCTGACGAGAGATGATTGTTTTAAAGGGAAACGATGGGGAGCCCAGGTGAGTTTTGTTATTTATTGTGCTTGCTGCCAACAGACATGACTCACTTGGTTTGGGGTAGTAGACACTTTGTGTATAGGTTACTTCCTCTGTCAAGCAAAACGTTTATTTTAAGAACCGTGGACATTAGATTAGGCCAAATCTTGTTTTTTTTGTTTTGTTTTGTTTTGTTTTTTCTCGTCTTTGCTTCTGGATGCGTTTGCCACTCTCATCTAGTGAGTGGGCTACGGTCCATTCTGGAAGCCTGCCAGACAGCAGCAGGCTCCCCAGAAAGGAGGTCCAGGCCAGAATGAGTCTGGAGGCAGCTCCACACGCTCAGCCCCGGTGGTCCCTGTCCAGATTCTCAGCAAGGACGGCTGCTTAGACCTGCCTATCCCAGACAGTGTGGAAGAAATAGGTATCTCTGTGTCTCCTTTCAGACACACTTAGTTCATCCATTTTTTAATGTGTGTGTGCTATCCACAGAGGAAGAGTAAAGTTGAGATCATTAAGAAGAAAAATTTTTATTATCCATGCAGTTCCATATGGAGATTCTGAGCAGGTGCAGACAGCCCTGGACACCCTTTCCTGCTCCTTCTCTTAAGGCTGCACCCGACTAAACCGTTATTCCCTCACCCAACCCCACACCCTTACTCAGTATTCCCGTGTGTGGGTGCAGTGTTGCTATATGTAATTTTGTCTGTGAGATATTAATCACTTGAATATTTTACATTTGTTTTTGTGTGCCTGAGGATGGACCGGAAAATCAGGGCCGGATAGATCAAGCTTAAGAGTTTCTATCATGCTTTAGCATGTGCCTGTATTTGGATCATTATTCTCCTTGAACAGGGAGGGACCCCGTTTCACTGACCCTGACTTAAGTTCCCTTGTTTTAGAGAGCATGTAAGGAAATGTATGTAATACCAGGAGAGGAAATAGCCATAGCCTCTATTAGCAAAGTGTGTATTCCCAACCTAGGATTGTGCTGCACTCTTTACATGCACGGTCCCATTTAATCTAGCAATCTGAGAAGGTAGTGATGGCCCCAATTTACAGATGAGGAAACTGAGACTTAGAGAGGTGAAAGAACTTTCACAGGGGCACACCAATATACTTTAGTCATTCTGGGATTTGAAGTCTTAACTTCAAAGCACATATATTTAACTGTATACATATATTTATTAGTATTAACTAAACCAAGATAATTGAACTGAATCGTTTTTTGAATGAGGAAATGTTAGTCATTTTTAGAGGTGACATTTGATCGACAGTTAGTACCACAGCAAAGATCCCTGTGAATAATAAAAGCTATTAAAGCCTCCATTGGTCATCAGGTTACTTGAAGCAAGTCAGTATTTCATAGAAGACTCATAAGCCTCTGGACCACCCTTTATTAATAGTTTGTTGTTAGGGGTGTTGACCTGTGGCCAGACAGATCTTCATTGGTCTTGGCACACTTCTGTTCTTTTCGAACTATCATAAATTCTAGTTAAGGGGTTTTTTGGGTTTCTTTTTTTTCTTTTTTTTGAGGTGGAGTCTCGCTCTGTCGCCCATGCTGGAGTGCAGTGGCGCAATCTCACCTCACTGCAACCTCCGCCTCCCTGGTTCAAGCGATTCTTCTGCCTCAGCCTCCCAAGTAGCTGGGAATACAGGCGCACGCCACCACACCCACCTCATTTTTGTTTTTTTTTTTTTTGTTTTTTTTGAGACGGAGTCTCGCTGTGTCGTCCAGGCTGGAGTGCAGTGGCGCGATCTCGGCTCACTGCAAGCTCCGCCTCCCGGGTTCATGCCATTCTCCCGCCTCAGCCTCCGAGTAGCTGGGACTACAGGCGCCCGCCACCACGCCCGGCTAATTTTTTGTATTTTTAGTAGAGACGGGGTTTCACCGTGTTAGCCAGGATGGTATCGATCTCCTGACCTCGTGATCCGCCTGCCTCAGCCTCCCAAAGTGCTGGGATTACAGGCTTGAGCCACTGCGCCCGGCCATTTTTTTGTATTTTTAGTAGAGATAGGGTTTTACCATGTTGGTCAGGCCGGTCTCGAACTCCTGACCTCGTGATTCGCCCGCCTCGGCCTCCCAAAGTACCGGGATTACAGGTATGAGCCACCACGCCCGGCCTTTTGGTTTCTTTTTTAATGTTTCCCCAGATACTTAATTATGGTTCCACGGCAGCTCTGTGGGATCAGCAGGGAGCAGATGGGGAGCTGATCGTGGAGGCAGTGTAGCAGAGTGGCTAAGAGCATGGCCTTAGGGTCACGTTCCTCATCTGTCACCAGTGTGTGACTTTGGGCAGGGACTGGACCTTTCTAAGCCTCAGTTTCTTTCGAAGAGGCAGTGTAGCTGAGTGGCTAAGAGCACAGCCTCAGGGTCACGTTCCACATTTGTCACCAGCATGTGACTTTGGGCAAAGACTGGACCTTTTTTTTGAGACGGAGTCTTGCTCTGTCCCCCAGGCTGGAGTACAGTGGCACGATCTTGGCTCACTGCAACCTCCGCCTCCCGGGTTCAAGCGATTCTCCTGCCTTGGCCTCCTGAGTAGCTGGGAATACAGGCACGTGCCACCACGCCCACCTAATTCTTGTATTTTTAGTAAAGATGGGGTTTCACTATGTTGGCCAGATGGTCTCAATCTCTTGACCTTGTGATCCGCCCACCTCGGTCTCCCAAAGTTCTGGGATTGCAGGCGTGAGCCACCGCACCCGGCCAGGACTAGACCTTTCTAAGCCTCAGTTTCTTCACATGTAAAGTTGAGATAAAATAGTGATCTTCTAAGGACATCAGAGGATTGTGTGGGAAATAGTTCTGGAATCCCAAGTATAAAGCATAGGACCAAAGGTTTTTTTTTTTTTTTTGGAGATGGAGTCTCGCTGTGTCGCCCAGGCTGGGGTGCAGTGGCGTGATCTCAGCTTATTGCAACCTCCGCCTCCTGGATTCAAGCGATTCTCCTGCCTCAGCCTCCCAAGTAGCTGGATTACAGGCACACACCACCATGCCTGGCTAACTTTTGTATTTTTAGTAGAGATTGGGTTTCACCATGTTGGCCAGGCTGGCCTCAAACTCCTGACCTCAGGTGATCTGCCCATCTTGGCCTCCCAAAGTGCGGGGATTACAAGCGTGAGCCACCATACCCGGCCCAAAGGACATTTTTTATTATTTCTGTAACTATCATGATTATTTGTAGTCATACAAGTTAGTAGCAGATGTGGAATTAAAGCCCAGACTCAGGGACATGAATCCCAGTGCCCTTTTTTGCTGTATCATAATAAGTGGAACATTAGCATCTGCCAGCTCTCCAGAAATAAGAGCAAGTAGTACGATTACAAAATGAGATTGTAAGTTTGATCAAACGTAGTCTCAGGTATACTCTTTCTGGGCCTGGCGCTGGTGTCAGTCTTTATCCCCGAGCGCAGATCATTTCTCTCCAGGGAGTTGATCATTGCCTGTCTGCACAACGCAGGGAAGCTGTAGAAGGGCAGGAAGCCTCTCCCTGAAGTACACGTCCCCAAAGAAGGAGCGGAGCAGCTGCATCTCCCTCCACTCTTTCAGCAACAAGCTACAGTCATTTCTTTGGTAACATCTGCCCTTCTCTGGCCTTGCAGCATAAATTCTTCTCCTTAAGCCTTTTCCCTGGCTTGAGGCCAACCTCAAAGACTGCCTGAGACTTGAGGAGCGGTTCTAACTTCATGAGTAAGAACCAGGTCCCAGACTCAGACAGATAGGAGTTTGAGTTTGAATCCTTGCTTCCCAGCTGGTAGCTCTGCAATCTCAGGCAGATTATCTTCTCCCAGCCTCAGTTTTCCCATCTGTAAAACATGATTGCTATGAGGCTTAAATAAAACAAGGCAGGAAGTGCCCTGTAGAGTTCCAGACCTCATAGATTCTTAGGTCTAGAAACTCTGTCTCATGATCTCAGCCCCAGCTCCTTCCTTGATAGATAGTAGTGAATGCTTGGATATTTTTAAGGTTTGGTGATTTTTTTAATTTTTATTTTTAAGAAAGCTGAGCAAGGTTGGGCTTTCATGATATAACTGATTAACTTAGAAAGCTAAATTAACCATCCTGCATTCTAGGTGTCATGTTGGTAAAGACCTGGCTTGCTGAGCCAAGTTTAACCTGAATTCAGAGGAAAAAGAAAAACTAAACTAAATTGTGTTACTAATTATCGCATAGATATACACAACCCAAGAGAGTATTTTACATGTGATTCATGTCAGTAGTAAAAAGAATAAACTAGATGTTGGATACAACTTTTAATTCTGTTGTGCATAAGAAATACCGTGTGTCTTAATTGCTGTCCTCAATTTGAGCAGCTTTCTAGCATGTGAACTAACGCCAGGCATGTAAATGTGGGTTCAGTTGCGAGGCCTTTCATTCAGATAGCCAGACACCTCATTACAGGGCCCCTCTCCTTCACCCAGCGCGATTGAAGCCCATGGTAAATGTCCCTTTGGCACATACATTTTTGGGCTTCTGTGAACAGAAAGCAAGTGAGTGAAGCATCTGTAAAATGTATATTTCATATTTAGGTATATAAAATATATATAGCTATGTCTGGGTGTGTGAATGTTCACCTACCTACAAAGAGAATAAATTTGATCTTTCAACTTTACTGGGAAGCACTCAGAAGGTTCTAGGGACCATGGGGGTAGAACTCAGCTTGGCAATAAAGTGATTAAAACAAAACCCTTCCATTTAGCTTAAAAATACCTTGAAAGTTGGCAATATCAAGGTGCAGGCTTTCACAAAAACGTCCTACCTTTGCTACTACTTTTTATACTAAAAGTAGTCCAGCCTATTTATCTTAGACTCCCATCTGTTGCTTCTTGATAGGTGTGAAATCTTCATCATCAAAGTATACACACACCCAACCATGTTTTTCCTACAAGCGTTTTTGTCCTGTGAAATATACCTGTAAACTTATCCTAACAAAGGAACCGTTGCTGGTGTTGCGAGATCTTAAAATAAGTTCAGAGCCCCCTGCCCATCCTTTCTGATGGCCTGTGTTTTCTAAGATCAGGAGGATATTAGAGACAAAGGTGCGTTGCGTGCGCGGGTGGATGGTTGGAAATGTGTTTTCTAAACTACCCATGGTCCTCTAGTTGCAAGTTAGCTTCATTAACCAGGACTGACTCTGTGTCTTTGAGGGTGGGAGAGCCAGTCCTGCCAGGTATTCGTGTGCCCTCAGGGGTTTGACCCGCTCTCATTATAGGAGCATTTTACCTGTCTGGGGCTGAGATGGTGCTGCATAACTCTGCCCCACTCTGTCTTCAGTTTAAATTTAGATTGTCCTCCCCAGAAGACAACTGAAAAATACCTCATTCATTCTCAAGAGGGGCAATTTTAAAGTAAGGTATTTCTGGAAGCGGGGGTTAGGGAGCAGTAAGATATTTTTTCCTAAGAATTGTATATTGTTTTTTTTCTGCCATTAACTTATTCTTATATTTTACTAAAACTGACCTTATCATTTCAAACCTGTGAACCTAGTTCTATCATGTTTTTTTTCCCCTACGTATTTCACTTGTATACACACTCACGTTATATATATGTAATTTTTTTTTTTTTTTTTTTGGTTGGGAAGAAAAGATGCCTCATTTTGAAACCTAAAGGGGGGAATAAGAAAAACCCTTTGTAATATATTGCCATATTATCACTAAATCCCCTGACAGTTGTGACACAGAAGCAAGTCACCTGTCACTTAAGCTTGAGGTCTCTTTAATTTTCTCCTGGAATTCGCACCAGGCTGTCTTTAATTTGAGGCCTTTATTGGAATTCTGAAACCTCTCTGCCTCCCTGGCTCTCAGATCTATTCTGAGAGCTGTTACAGAATGTATACAATAACCAACAGAGGGATTCGGAGAGGGCTGGAGCTCTGTTTATTTAACACTCTAGAGGGATTTTTGTGCTTATTCGGTCCTGGCTGCCCGGCTTTCAATATCGCTTTGACAACCATTCTGCCCTTCTCATTAATTTTAAACAGTTAAAACACAAGAAAAAGAGGAAAAAGTTTTCATTATTAAAGTGCTTTACTTTTTAATAACAGAGGATTCTGTCCGCCAGGGGAAAGGGCATCCTCGCTAATTTCACATTCATATTAAAAAAAAAAAGCACACAGGGAAGGTGACAGTTGTGCTGCTGAGGTGGCTTAACGAAAGGAGGGCAGCAAAAAAAAGTTTGCATTTCACATCAGTTAAGAGGGTTTAAAAAAAAAATCCTTGTTAATGACAATAGCAAATGTCCACTTTGGTAACACGGCTCCTGAGTGACTCTTCTCCTGACATTTTAGCGGATAGAACCCTTAGGGGGACCTTGTATTGTACTGTGACATCAGCGAGACTGTCATCAACCAAACAGGTAGCAGGAATGATTTGACTCAACTAAAAACATTTTCACGTTGTTAAGTCTCTTAATATAGAGATGAACGTTGATCCAGAGAATGAGGCTTTTTCTTTCCTCCTCTTTGTTCTTCCTCTGTCAGCCTTAAAGGTGAAAGGGAGGCTCAGGGAGTCTTGGTGAGGCCAGATGCAAACACTCATACACCGTCCTCTACAAGGTTAAGCAGCACGACCTGGTCTCACTCTGGATTTTCCCCGGGGGCTCACACTGGGGTGGTGGGTGGAAGTAGAGGCACCAGCACCACTCAAGTGATCAGTGTCACTTGGCAGGTTGGCCTCATTGGGTGGAAGAATCTGTGTTCTCTTGATTTCACGTTCAGTAGAAAGCACTCATGTTTGTTTTAAGATATTGGAGACAAAAGCCACTAGTTTTTAGAGGGGATATTTAAAAAGGAAATTTTTTTCTCTGGTACTGTTAAAGGATGAAAAGAAAATGATCATCTATTTTATTATCATTTTCCATCTGTAGGCTCTTTGCATGCACACAGATGCTACCTCTTACACAGGGACAATTTGCTGCAGAGATCCAGGCAGTTTTTGAATGTCGTGTCCTGGAACAGCCCACTCACTCCTTAATAGATTCCTGGGAACTCAGCACAGTGGCCATGGGCTGGAGGAATAAATCTGAAACACTAGAAGTCTGAACCGCTCTAGGCACTGAGGAAGCCTGCTCTGAAATTCAAGCATAGGGGTAACTTTTTAAGGCAGAATTTTAGGCAGGTCACTGTGGAGTGACCTGCCTAAAATTTCTCATGAAGACAATTTCTCATGAAGAGAAATTGTCAGTGTTCCACTGGTGTGTATAAGGAAAAGGTGAAGATTCCTAGGAGATCCAAGACGCATTTGAAAACAGCTCATGTTCAGTGATGTTTTAAATGTCTGAATTGGACTTGGAAAATTCCAAAGTGTCTCCAATGGTCTTTGATTTTGAACATGCATGGTAAGAGGTCAGGAAGAAAAGTAAGTAAATAAGTAAACAGACCTGATCTTCTCATAAAGCCATCCTCATCTTTACTTGACTTTAACATCTCTATAGCTCCCTTTTTTTCCCTAGTAATATTGAAAGGATTACACTTGTTGGCCCCTAGGTGGTTACTGTGTGATTTTACTGTTATTAAATCTATTATAAACTGCTTCATTATTCCTGACTTTGACTCTATCTCTCCTTTAATCCTTCCGTCGCCCTCTCAGAAATCCCATGCTGTTGGCCCCCAGGAAATCCGAGAGCGAGCCACAGTCTTGCAGACGGTATTTGAAGATTACGTGCACTCCAGTGAGAGGAGGGTCTCCTGGGCAAAGAAAGGTCGGTCTATTTCCTAGGTGCTTGTGCAGTGGATAGCCCAGCAGAGTGCTCTCCCCCACCTTCACCCACATACCCCCAAACTGGTTGAGAGGCCATCGTGGGGTCCCTGCTCACCAGCCAAAGCCTTCAATCTCCATAATTCTGCAGGGTTTGGAAGCAGGCACGGAAGGCTTTGAAGTGATATTAAATGTTAATTTCGTCTTTCCCCATGTTTTGCACAAATGAGGCTTTATCTTGGCTTATATGAGGACTAGAGTTTTGACCCAACAACTTGGATCTTTTAAGGATCTGTTTTCCTCTTTGAAAACCAGATAGAAGAGATGTGACACATTAGTAGAAACAGTTGTAGAGATGGAAATTAGAGATGAAGGCCAGAGCTGGAAATATTAGACCTAAGCAGTTCCTATTTGAAGGCACAAAGAAAAATGAGAAAGAACAGTACTGAGGAAGAGCCATAGACCATGAACCAAATTCCTAGGAAATTTATAAAAGAATTAGGTACTGATTTAATATTCAGACCCTTTGTAGGATAAGTTGACTCCTGGGATCACCATGCATTAGATGTGGACATCGTAATTCACGTTGAGTAATAAGCAGTGCATGGCTGAAGGGGGTTTATGATCACTGGTACTTTTTATTGTGGTATGTCTTGGCCAGAGACTGACCATGTCTAATGAGACTTACTCCATGCTGGAGGATGCACAGGGTTTTTTTGTTAGTTGCCTGCTATTTTGAGAAGAGTATCAGGCTGGCTTACAAATATCAGAACACTGTAGCATCCTCTCTTTTTATAAATAGAAATGCTTTAAAAACTATTCATTTGACAAATATTTATCAAATTGGGCACTATTCCAAGTGCTTGGAATACATGAGAGATCAAAATAAAAATCCTTGCTTTGTGAAGCCAACATGTTAGTGGGGTCAGGGGCAGCAGACGAGCATAATAAATATAAGAAATAGTCTGTTTCAAGGTGACAAGAGCTGTGGAGTCAGTAGAAGGAGATGGGGGAGGTGAAGGGGTGACATAGCAGAGTGCATTTTTAATGGGGTCAGAGTGAGCGTCATTGTGTAGGTGACACTTGAGCAAAAACTTGAAGTGGGATGAGCCCCATGGCTCTCTAAAGGAAAGGCATTGTGGGCAGTGGAAGCCGGGGCAGAAGAGCTGGAGGAAGGCAGTGTGGATGGAAAGGGGGTGCTGACCAAGGCAGAATCACGTAGGACTTTGGGTCTGCGTCGGAATGAAGGGGGAGCGGAAGTGTGGTGGGATCTGACTTAGGTTTGAAAGATACCATCTGGCTGCTGTGTGAGAATAGACTAGTGGGGGTCAAAGGTAAAAGCTGGGAGACTGGCTGAGGAAAATTGTGATCACCAGGAAACACAGATGATAAAAATGGGTTAGTCAGCAAATGTTTTCAAGGACCTCTTACATACCTTTAGCACATTATAATTGCAATTCTTGGTTGTCATCATTAAAAATCAGAACCACACAAGGTGAAAGATGAAGTCCCAGTCATTACCACTGTATATACACTATATATCCTTCTAGACTTTTCTCTGATAATATCCTGTCTTAGCATTTCCCTAAAGTGAATTCAACAATTCCCAAGGGTTTTCCTACCTTGCTACCTCTAGAGGAGTATTGCTCTGTCTCTCAAGAGGAATAGGGTCTTTGTCACAGTGTAACTTTACAGAGTTTGGACCTTTGATGAAAGTTAGGCAAATTCACCTGGCTGTGCAGTACATAACAAGGTGTTGTGCTACTGAATTCCAGGGCTGGTATCAAAGTTGCAATGGAAAGAAAGAAATCAAACCCACACTGTCACCTTCGATTTTGGTGTCAGTGATGCCTCAGATATTTTGGCAAGACTACAGCTATTTCAAGGTGTCTGGGTCTTCAGAGGAGAAGTTACAGTAATTCTTAAAGGATGTGGTTTTGGGTTTTCTCTCACCATCATTACCGTTGAACTTGTTAATACCATGAAACAAGCAGAGTCACTTGTCTTTTGTTTAAGGAATATTGGAACAGGGTCACTTCCCAATGTTTATATACCATGAAGGAAATAAATGTATCATGTCTCTTATTTGCTAATCAATTTCCACACCAGATTGATGATGGGCTGGGACAATACCGCCTCTTACAGAGTTCAGTCACCCCATTTCAGACATAAGTCTTGCCACCATTCCTTCTCTCCTGTTTCTTAGGACTAAGTTTTGGAGGCTTGAGAGAGTACACACATATTTGCCACCCTAAATGTATCGAATTTACAACATAGGAACAGCCACTCCACCCCATAGGTGGAGACAGTCTTTTGCATTTCAGTCTGCATATGCAAATTCCACACTATTGACTTGCTTCCCTTTTATGCCATTTCAGAACTCACATCATGAATAATTAACAAAGCAGCTGGCTTTTGCCTTGATGGCAGAAAACTAGTTAGAAACTGGGCCAAGTATGTATTTGTTTTCCTTTTGCATTTTCGGACCCAGTCATTGTTAATAACCAGCATTTAATTGTCAGTTTCCAGAAGCAGTTACCCCTTTTTCCCTCTGTTTTCTTGCATCTTTTAGAGAGGGATTCGAGTTGTAAAAAGAGTGGTAACATAAGTTTGCATTCCAGACTCCTGAACAAAAATTTTGGAAGCTAGAGTCCTCTGCCTGCAAATGACCATTGCTCCTGTGGCTTAATGCTGTCTGTCTTCAGGTCTCCCTGCAGACCAGAAACTCCATGTAGGATTTATGCCTGTTTGGAAGGGGTACTTCTCAAAGTCTAGAAAACCCATACCAGTGATGACAAGTCATTCTTCTCCCCTCAGTGGGGTCAGAGCTAGGCTGGGCAGTTTACCAAATGCTTTGTCTTTAAGAGAACAGCAGGCAACCTCCTTGCCTACATCCTTTCCATAGTTGTCACTGGAGGCGTTGGGTGGGAAGATGCATGTGCCTTTATTCTGCACTGAAGGGTGCTCTCGTGGGAGTGGGGGCTGGGGTTGGGAGGAGCAGAGATGATCTTCACCTTCCAGGCTGGAGCTTTGTTTATTTCTGACTCCTTTATCTTACGAGTCATCATAAGATACCACTAGTTTCTGATCCAAATGTCCAGGAATGAGAAAGGACGATGTGTCCATGCGAGATACTAGAAAACAGATTTGCCCTAATTCAGGCACCTTAAGTGGTTGGCAAGAAATAGGAATCAGTGACTGCAAAGTGCTGAACTCTGGTGGCCTGTAGCTTCACCCACCACCCCAAATACATGTCTACTTTCATTACTTCTCCACTTTCCGCTTGTGTGGGTCCCACAGCCCCTGTTCCTTCTGCACATTCTAGACACTGCCAACATGAGCCACTTCCTGCTCCTTGAAAGGTCCTGCAGACAGCTGCTGCAGCATCTGAAATTCCTGCTTCTCTGAATTATCCAAACATGGGAGTCCATGCAAGTATGTGAGGACAACCAACTGTCGCTGTCCCGGTGAGACAGGAGCCTTGAGGACAAGGAGGGTTAGTAAAGATATGCAGCGTGAAATGCTGCCTGACCAGTTGTCTGGGGAGAAAACACTTCCTGCCACATCTTGGCAAACTCATTATCCCTGTAAAGCTGTTAGCTGGACACCTACGTCTCCTGGGACAGATGCTCTCAGCGCTCAGCTCATAGGATTGGTGGAGAGAAGGAGAGGAAGAGAGGTGACCAGGGTGGAAGCCCAGGGGCTCTTCCGCTTACACAGAAGAGAGGTAGGGAATGAAGAGACCTAGAGTGGGATTTGGCTGACTGAGGTTTTAAAAGCACGGGCTCTTGGTTTGGTTTCGGCTTGACTTGGTTTCAGTCTCATCTTTTTTTAGACCACAGTAAGTGTTGAGGGTTGGGAAAAGAAAGAGGTTGAGGAGAAGAGGGTTGGATCTCCTGAGTCACGTAGCAGTAGAGCCTTTCCCTCTGAGGGCTTGGCTGTGGGGCTCTGTGTCTGATGGCATCAGAACCCTCCAAATAGTACAGACCATTTGAAGCGTTAAAGATTTTCCTTGAAAATGTCCCTGGTTATTAAAAAGGGGAGTAAGCACAGATTTAAGAGTGGGGTACAGAGGAGTTGCCTTGGTTATTATTGCTCATCGATTGGGAAAAGGAGTTCACTTTACTCGGTAAATAGAGCTTTGATGGATTCCCCAGGATCCTTCCAGGAGCTGATCTGCTAAAATGACACTTTTTATTACTGTTCATAAACGCCAATCTCCAGGTGCTGCTGGGATATTAGGTTTAAGCTGTGGGCAAACTTGCCAGTCCAGTGGCTCAACAAGGAGAGTGAGGAAGTGAAGGCTGGTGTTCAGTGCGTGCCTCCATCAGACACCGTCGGCTGGGCTCCGGCTCAGCTGGCAGAAGAGCCGGATTGGAGGTGAAGGGAGCAGTGACAGGAATGGCGGGGAGCGCTTTGCAGAACATTCCCCTCCTTCCTTGTTGGAGTGAGAAGTGGGTGGACACTCAGTTTTCATTGTTACTTCCAGAGATATTCAAGGGGGAACCCAATCTAATCTTTCCTCAAGGGAATGCCTAGTTAAGAAGACTAAAGCTCCACCCTCCTGGGAATGAGTCTGGCCCTCTTCTGGGGGAGGTGGGACCTACAACAAGGACCCCCTTTTCTGAGTTTAATTGAATTTTCTTTGAGATGGAGTTTGGCTCTTGCCCCCCCAGGCTGGAGTGCAGTGGCACGATCTCCACTCACTCCAACCTCCGCCTCCCAGGTTCAAGTGATTCTCTTGCCTTAGCCTCCCGAGTAGCTGGGATTACAGGCGCCTGCCACCAGGCCTGGCTAATTTTTGCATTTTTAGTAGACAGGGTTTCACCATGTTGGCCTGTCTGGTCTCACAGTCCTGACCTCAGGTGACCCACCTGCCTCAGCCTCCCAAAGTGCTGAGATTACAGGCGTGAGCCACCGCACCTGGCTGCTTTTCTTAATTTTAAAATGGGACTGAAACTTTCCTGACAGAATGTTTGATAAACATCCCTAAATTGTCAGTCCTCAAGGGACTATTTTAGAGACTTAATAATTTTCTTTCTCGGCCGGGCGCGGTGGCTCAAGCCTGTAATCCCAGCACTTTGGGAGGCCGAGACGGGCGGATCACGAGGTCAGGAGATCGAGACCATCCTGGCTAACACGGTGAAACCCCGTCTCTACTAAAAAATACAAAAAACTAGCCGGGCGAGGTGGCGGGAGTCTGTAGTCCCAGCTACTCGGGAGGCTGAGGCAGGAGAATGGCGTAAACCCGGGAGGCAGAGCTTGCAGTGAGCTGAGATCTGGCCACTGCACTCCAGCCCGGGCGACAGAGCGAGACTCTGTCTCAAAAAAAAAAAAATAATAATAATAATAATAATTTTCTTTCTCCTTTAAAATTTTTTTTCATTCCCTTTTTTACACATTCTTTGAGTAAGAAGCACTATATTGGTTAATCCTGGATACTTTTAAAATGAACTTGGTTTTAAAATCCCATGAGGAAGGCTGGGTGAGGTGGCTCACACTTGTAATCCCAAGCACTTTGAGAGGCTGAGTTGGGAGGACCACTTGAGATCAGGAGTTCAAGACCAACCTGGGCAACATAGTGAAACCCTGTCTCTACAAAAATAAAAATTTAAAAATTAGCCTGTAGTCCCAGCTACTCAGGAGGCTGAGGCAGGAGGATTACTTGAACCCAGGAGTTTGAGGCTACAGTGAGCTATGATCACGTCACTGTGCTGCAGTCTGGACAACACAGTGAGACCCCGCCTCTTAAACAAATTTTAAATTTAAAAAGTCCCATAAGTACACAGAAAAGCTGGTATCAGGGATTGCCTGTGGATAAGGGAGCTGGAGGTGGGGCTTGTGGTGAAGGGGGCATTGGTGGTAATGTCATTCATTCATAGTAAACATGACAGTCATAATAAAGCCTTTTGAACTTTGTGAATTTTGTAACACACTAGCATGCATTAACTATTCAAAAGTAAGTAAAATTTAATTAGGAAAAATGTGTTAATATAAATGTCTAATGATTTTCTCATTTTCATAAGAAAGTGATGTCCTGTGTTGATCATTTCTTAGTTTCTTCACCCATTCTCTCTTTTCACTCGTTTACACAACAGACATCTACCAAATGCCTGTTGGTACCAGGTGCTGTGCTGGGCCTCACCCTGTTGGATTGTTAGAAGCTCTGTGGTCAAATCTGAAATTTTACTGGGCATATTCAAGTAATAATTGTGGTCCCCTGTAGTTTTGTTGTTGTTGTTGTTGTTTAGGAATTGAAGAAATACACAGAAGTCTAGATTTTAGTTGTTTGTATATGTTGTAATTGTCATGTTTCATTGCCTGGCAAGATAAAGTACAGAAGATAACCATTAGGCCAGGCACTTTGGAGCTTGGAGACCCTGGTCCTGACAGCCTCCCTCCCCACTCCCTTTTCTTTTCTTTCAGCTCTGCAGTCCTTCATCCAAGCCTACGCCACCTACCCCAGGGAGCTGAAGCACATCTTCCATGTCCGATCCCTCCACCTTGGGCATGTGGCGAAGAGCTTCGGGCTAAGAGATGCCCCCAGGAATCTTAGTGCCTTGACTAGAAAGAAAAGGAAAGCACACCTAAAAAGGTAAGATGAGCTGAATTCGTCCCGTGACGGTGCTAGAGAGCTCCGTTCACATGAGCACCAGTGAGGTGACATGCTAGCTACCATGCTCACCACAACTCTCTTCTCACTCATACCTGCCCTTCTCCCAGTAAACAAGCACTTGGAATGAGAAGAAAGCCCCCTCATCTTGCCGAAATTCAGGGGTGTCTCCTTTTGCGCCCAAATGTGGTGGGGTTCATAGGACTCGCTGTAGTCGGAGGTTCAGCTGTGCTGCGGTCCGCCCTGGCAAGCATCCGAGATGTGTTATGACACATTCTGGTGTGTTCTGTGTGACAAGCCCTAGGAGAGTACTTTGTTCCAGTGAGATGGAAGGGCTGAGTGCGCGAGCCACAGATTCCAGGAGCTGCCGAAGCCCAAATCTCTAACAGGCTGGCGTTGGGGTCAGCACTGGGCTCCTTCCTACTGAGTTGCACCTCCAGTGGTGAGCACTCATCAAGGCAAGAGCGGTGAGCCCTTCCCCTTTCCTCCCAAAAACAGCGTGTTGAGGACTGTCCACAGGTCCTGGGGAGAGGAAGGGGTATTGCCCTGTTCAAGGCTGGGCTCTGAGTCTGCACGGTGCTGAGATGATTTCCCTCAGCACGCTACATTCATAAAAGGCTTTCTTCCTCTTCTCAAAGACGTGTTCTTTTAGTACCAGCCTCAGCCCCTCAGGAGTGAGAGTGCTTGAGGCCCCGTGAGCTACTCCTGTCAGAACTTTGGGGTGGATGGTCTCATTGTTTATGTGGGAATGGTCCGTCGAACAAATGTTTGGGGCACAGAGACTTTTTTCTCACCTGCCCTGATTTCCAGGTTCAGTCCTAGAATGTTCTGGATGGTTAGTTTGCATTGTTGATCCTCCCTTTTCCACGTTAATTTACAAACGCCATAGGCTCCCCCACTGACTCTGGGAATCTGCAGGAAGGACCACTCTGCACTGCCTGTTCCCACACGATGTCTGGCTTGCCTGTTCACCAGGAAGTGTCAAGTATTCCATCAACTTTGTCAGGGCCCTGTTTCTGTAGCCTGTCACGGCCAAGACAGAGGGACCACCCAGTGGAGAGAAGTGACCATTGGTCTTGCAATCAGGGAACTTGGACTGAAGTCAGCTCTGTTCTGATGTGAGTTTGGGGCCATGCCTTAGAGCCTCGATCTCAACTACACTAGGGAGAAGAAAATCCATGTTTTTAGTTACTTCACAAGATTGTCTTAAGAATCAAAATCAGGTGATTCCTGTAATCCCAGCACTTTGGCAGGCCCAGGCAGGCAGATTGCTTGAGGCCAGGAGTTAGAGACTAGCCCGGGCAACATAGTGAGACCCTGTCTCTACAGAAAAAAAAAAAAAAAAAAGATTAGGTGACTTGTGAATATGCCTTTTGAACCATACAGGGCCCTACAGATGAAGATCCTTACAAGCTAAAAAGCGTATTCGGGGACATCCAGCTTGACCTTTCTGGGGGACTTGGCACCTCCAAGTGTCATTGGAATGGATAGAGTGTTGCCTAATTCTGTTCCCAGTTTTGGAATTTTTAAGATGCTTGATTCTTTTCTGATACTGATAACTCTCACATAAGACAATGCTCCAGTAATTCTTTGAGGAAAAACAAACAGTTTCCATGTGCTGCTGTACTGCAGTGCCTAGGTGAGCGTGGACGTGTCCTTCTCTGTTCCTTCTAGGCCATTTTGAGGTTCAGGGGTGCAGAGCAGGGCTGTAGCCCAGAGATGTTTCTGTTCGTCCTCTGCTAGAGCCAGGCTGTCCTCCCAGAGGGCCAAGATGCCTCAGCTCTACTCCCAGGTGCTCTTGACTGGGCCAGGATTCTAGGCTGCAGGGCCCGGGAACTGGGTTCCTGTCTTAGGATCTGCTGTCCCCGGTACCCATGCATGTTAACTTTGAGTGTGGGGTGAAACCATGAGGCTTCACAGCTAGTGACTGAGAGCAGCCTCATCAGAAGCCTGACCATTTTGTCACCATCTCGGCAATGGTGGTACTTTGAGGGCGGAGGAAGAGACCTGCCAAATGATTACTGTTAAAAAACACACATCTGGCCAGGCACGGTGTCTCACTCCTGTAATCCCAGTACTTTGGGAGGCTGAGGCGGGTGGATCACAAGGCCAGGAGTTCAAGACCAGCCTGGCCAAGATGGTGAAACCCCATCTCTACCAAAACTACAAAAATCAGCCGGGCGTGGTGACAGGCACCTGTAATTCCAGCTACTCGGGAGGCTGAGGCAGGAGAATCGCTTGAACCTGGACGGCAGAGGTTGCACTGAGCCACACCACTGCACTCCAGCCTAGGTGACAGAGTAAGACACTGTCTCAAAAAAAAAAAAAAAAAAATGGAAACACACATCTTTGTTTATTCCTCTTCCCTGAAAATAAATGCAATCCCAAGATTTCATAGTTAGCAGATGATGTGCCTTTATGACTGGAGATTTCATTAGCAAGTGTTAATCCAGATAGCAGCTCCTCAGACCGGCCCAGCTCCTGGAAAGCAGAGAGGAGGCCTGTGGGCGGGGGAGTTGGAGGCAGCATTGTCCTTACCTTGAGAAGCCGCTAGGGAGAGAGCAGCCCGCCGCCTCCTGCCCCAGCTGACCCTCGCTAGCAGATGGGCACCAAGACCACGATACCCCTGTGAGCAGGGGATTTAACAGGGCTTTATTTAGGGAAGAATGGGCTGATTAGCCGATAAAGAGCATGTAAGATGGCATGGGGCAGCCTTTGATGTCTGGCTGGCGCGGCAGGGAGCCGGGCGGTGAGTGACAGCAGTGTGTCACAGGATTACTCCGCCCGTGACAATGCCTCTCTCTGTTCTTGCCATGTCCCCACTCTGTTACAGCTACTTTTTCCGTTGTTATGCCCTTCTTTTGAAGGCATTTCTCTTCACACTCCTTAGATCCTCCCCCCACCCCTGCCTTTCGAAGGCAGACGGGCACTCGAGGATACAGTAGGTACCTTTTTTTTTTATTTGGGGAAATCTTGTCACTCCTGGAGGAGGAATGACTTTGCAGCTAATCTGCACATGGACCGTATAATTGTGGTCAGGGTAAGCGGCAGAGAAAACTTGACAGATTTTCCACACCTCAGTCAGGGTTTGAGCAAATGCCAGTTGCTGCTTTTTGAGGACTGGAAAGAAAAGTCCATTAAACCCCACAAAGTGTGAGAGTTATGCTGTGGTCACAATTATTGTTCTGAGCTGAAACGTCTCCTCTGAAATCCATCTGTCAAGAAAGAGAATGGGTTCCTTATGTTTTGTATGGGTGAATAAAATAATGGCACTAAATTCTCTATAAACTATTCTGCATTCCATTTTACGGTGTTTACTGCCTAGAATAATTATATATTATGTGCAAACCTGTGATATCTGCAAACCAAATCCATCAGACTAACAGAAGCCTGTCTCACCTGTCATATGCCAAGCGGGAGCTCAGGCGGCTATTAGAATGGGGATCGGGAGCAGGTTAGAGAGGAGGCTGTTCGGCTGGTCCGTGCGATGGGAGAGGGACCCTTCGTCTCTTATTGCCTTTAGTCCTTCACTCGACCACTTTTCAGAAAAGGAAAATAAATAGTTCATGGCCCCAAATGAGATCTTAATAACTAGGTTCCTGTCGACTTCTCCAGTGCTCAGTTCTGAAAGGGAACAGTAAATATCTTTCCCTACACACAGAAATACAGTCATAGTCACAAAAACTCTTTTGACACCTACACGCAAACCTGTCAGAACAGCCCCCACCCCAAACACTGACATAGACGTGTACACAGAGGGTTGGTGCTATCGGTAAAATATTGAGTGGCCCCCTTAGCAACATCCATCACGAAAACAGCATTTTTCCTTCCATGAAATGCAGTTCTTATTTTGAAGCTATAGTAGATTCAGCAGTTTCTGAGTAGCAAAGGGAACATATCCTTCCAAAATCTCCATCTTTCCAGGAGATGCTGAGGCTCAGCTCTCTCTGCTGGGAGAGGCAGAATTGTGTTGTTTGCCAGGTGTCTGTCTGTCTGTCTAGGTCGTCACACGAGCAGAACATGTCAGGAACAGTGAGCAGGCAGGCACGCTCAATAGGGCCATGATTCTCTCTCATTTCGCTGCCACTCTGTGGAAAATGGCTCAATGATACAGAAACGATGTGCCTTAAGTTCTTAGTGTTAGGCTGGGCACAGTGGCTCACACCTGTAATCCTAGTGCTTTGGGAGGCCAAGCCCAGGAGGTCAAGGCTGCAGCGAACTGTGATCACTGTACCCAGCATGGGTGACAGTGAGACACCATCTCTAAAAAATAAAACCAAATTGTAAAAATGTTTAAAGATGTTGGTGATACTGTGACAGTATGAAAGAGTGAGTCTGCTGTTTTTAAACCACCCTGTTTTATGTGAATTATATGCTGTGCTCACGTACTAGTTTTTGCCCAGACGATTCAGTTTATAGTACCTGAGACTGGTTTTACCCCTTACTTCTGCCACCTGTCTTTCTAATGTTGTCCTTAGAGCTTAGAAACATCTGGGACATCTTCATTATCAGCAGTGCAATAATTTTGTCTCCCTGTTCCCAGCTTCCTCTTTAAAATTACTAGACAAACAGCAGTTTGAATTGTTGGAAAGTAGTTTTATTTGTATAAATTTTCTCAAGTCAGCCTAGCCCAAATGTTACCTGGTAGCTCTTAATTTTATCAGATAAGGTATAGAGTCTAAACTGGGGCTCTCTTACCCCTTAGTACCTAGTAGATCTGGACATGCTAAGTCAGTGCTCAGCGGGCCCTGATCAGTAGGAAGAGGGAAAGTGGGACCAGAACCAGTGCACCCTGTGGCTTGTGTGCCAGGCCCTGCAGAGGATTTCCTTAATCTTCCACACTTCGGAAGTTCTAGAAGTCATTTATTTTCTAAAATAAACATCCTCGTGGAAATCATACACACCAGTCACCCCTTCTTCATAGATAGGACAGGTTCACAGATTTTTCCTGTCTGAATTATCACAAATGCTTCCAATTTGAAATTTTGCAAAGCTCTGTTTTGGGGCATTTTTCATCTTAGAAGGCCTGTGCTGTGGTGTTCGCTGATTCTCACCCTTGCTCATTCAGCGGTTGTCTAATACCTGGGAAGAGCTAACTGTGTGGAATAGAGCTCTAGCTTGAGGAGTCCGTACCCCCGTTAGCCCTCTCCCTTGCTCCTCTCTGGTTTCTTACATGCCGACTCTGGGAGAATCACAGTGATGACATCTGGGTTTGAATCACACAGACACCGGGATCGAATCCTGGCTGGGCCACTTGCAGTCTGTGTGCCTCTGGACAAGTCACTCAGCATCTCTGTGCCTGGGTTCTCTGGCCTCAAAGGGAGGTACCCAAGTCGCCCTTTCATCGTGGGGGTCAAGCCAGAGGATGCGTGGAAACAGCGTGGTGTGCAGCACGGGAATAAGCGGGAGTACCCGGTGATCATCACAGCGACCATATTATCGCGTTGCCACTTCCCCCAGCCCCCGCCATTGTCGCAAATACCCGTGGAACCGAGAATAAGAAAAGTGCCTTTTAGCACCCTGGAACTTTTCTTATCAGGAACAACCTTGAAAACATGGAACCGGATCCCTCAAAGACGAGCATTAAGAAGCTGCAGCTGCATCTCCCTGTAAAGCAATATTCTCATCATTACAGCAGCTTGCCTGCCAATTTTTATGTGGCATTTACAACCTCCCTAATATCACTTAATTAGCTGACGGCAAACCTGGAATCTTGCCCACTGTGAAAACTTTCTCGATTTCATTGAGCCAGTTAGCATTCTGTAAAAAGACAGATTGGCCAAACATGAGATGAGAGGCTGGACGAAACCACACTCGGAGACATGAGGATTTCTCTGTGTAAATCCACTGCACCTGAGTCAGTGCTCATCTACTCCGTCTCAGCCGCGTCCAACGCTGTTGATCCCTCCGGCCTCCTTAAACCGGTCTCTTCCCTCCGCGTCCCAAACACTGTCTTTATAAATAACAGCCCTCAGCGCCCCCGGCACACCATCTGAACCTCTGAAAGTCTCCCACTGAGTCTGCCTGTGGCCATGGTGCCACAGCCAGCCAGCACCTCCACAGCCCTCACCCCACCTTGCCCTGGCTTAGCACCTTTCAGTGGCATCCCGTTAGGCTGTGATTAGAGCAAGCCACAACAAACCCCCCTCCTCACAAAGGCCCCAGCCTTTGCCGACTGTTCAGCCTCATCCGACACCCCTGTTTCTTATCCTCTCCTCAGAGCCTTTGCCTGAACATATCCTGGGCCTGGACCTCTCCCCTCCCTGCGGTGCCCTCCCCAGCCAAGCAGACACCCTCACGCCTCTGTGCCCTGACCGTGGTCTGTCGTGGTGGCAGCTTTACATCTGCTGATGGTGTTATTTGTATGTGTGGTCAGCGTCTGCCCCTCCTCGAAAGTGTAGCTTAGAGAACAGACCCTGCCTGGTTTTAGCTCATCATACAGGTTGGGTATTTCTCATCCAGAATGCTTGAGGACCAGAAGTGTGTCAAGTTTCAGTGTTTTCAGATTTTGTAGTGTTTGCGTTGTACAGGTTTTTTGAGCACCCAAACTCTGAAATCTGCAGTGCTGCAGTGAGCATTTCCTTTTAGTGTCACGCATCATGTGTCATGCCGGTGCTCAGAAAGCTTTGGATTTTGGAGCATATCAGTTTTCAGATTGGAGATGTTCAACCCGAATGCCCAGCACCTGTCACAGAACCTGGCACATAGTAGGTGCTCAGTAAATTTTTTGTAATAGATGAGTAGAAACCAAAATGTCCTGTAGTTTTGAGAGGAAGTGCAAAAAGGAAAAGAAAAGGAGGAGGAATCGTTCTGACATGAAAAGGAGGTAAATCCCTCTTTCTTGTGTCGTGAATTTGGAAAACAGCAAACCCTGCCTGGTGGGAAAGTCATCTTTCAGAACTCCATGGGCCGCTTGTCGGTCATTCTGTCCTAAGAGAACAGGCCTGGGGTTGGGATCTCCTTCCTCAACATAAGGCATCCTCAGGAAGGACCGCATTCCCCCTACCGATGCCCCTCGGGGCCAAGCCGCTGGTTCTGTTCCCCAGTGAAGGAGGCCTGGGATCAGCCCACAGCACAGAGATAATGGGCTCAGGAGTGGGGCCTCCACCCCACCTAGACAAGGCCAGAGCAGGCATCCAGGCAGAGAGAGGTCACGAGGCCTTGCCGGAATACCAGAGCAAAACAGTTAGGACCCCCAGAAGTAGCCACGAGGACAGATGTGGCAGTATATGGGGAAACAGAATGTGCTCTGGAAATCTGCTGGGGAATTGTATGAAAATGCTCTGCCCAGGCTCCAACCCAGGAGACCGTGGTTCAGTAAACTCTCAAATTAGGAAGAGTGAGATAGAAGTGACCATGAACTTGACCTAGGGACAGTCCCTGGGAACTTGAAAGAAATGTGGCCTCAGAGCAGATGATGAGATGTCCTCCTTCACCTGGCAGGGCAGCGAGGTGCTGGCTGAATATATCCGTAGTTTAAAGATGAGTTAGGATTAATCAGTGGTTTTTTATGTAGACCATGGGCAAGCTGCACAGATGATAGCCAAGAACATGCTCTCGTGGCCTCTGTCAAGGGAGGCAGGCTGGCACCTCTGGGGTCCATGCTGGATCATCATGTCTTTAGGACATTTGTCTTAATAAACTCTCGTCCAGCGTGGAGCAAGGGATCGGAGCACTACTGTGGAAGGCAACTGCGTTTCTTCTGAGGGGGGAACACCGACCTGTAGTCACTCAGGGACCGTTTGTCAAATGAATCCATCTGTTGGTTATAGAGTTCACGCACGTCGTGTTCACAGGCAACTCCAAATGGGTTGCACGGTGTGGGCACATGCTCCAGCAGGGGGTCTGCCCTTCCCCTCTCAGCACACCCTACGCAAAGACAGTTTCCACTGCTTTACCTTCTTTCTATGGTCAGGTACTGTGGGCCTTACTTTTCGGGCTCTTGGTTTAATTACAGCTGTGCACACGCAGCTTTCTACATTTGGCCTTTTGCTTCCACCATGATTTTTTTCTATCTGACACCATGCAATTACCAGCTTTCTGCCTCCTTGTGGAACAAACCCACCTTTCTCCCCACCTTGCTAATGAGGTGATTAGAGGATTTCACAGTGACCCTGAGCTTCCTCCACACCTGGGTCACCTGCAGACAGCGGGAACCACAGGGCATGCTTTCAGTCATGCAGTCAGGGCTGACAACAAAGAACAGGAACCCAGCCAGCCTCTCCTGGGACGATGCTGGAGACGGGCACATCCGCTGCTGGAGCTGCCCAAGCACTGGAATTAGAAGATGTGGCTGGCCTAGCACGAACTGCTAGATGCCAGATGCGGCTGCGTGCAACAGGAGAGTACCAGCTCTTCATTAGCTTGTCCTCTCTCAGAGCTCTTCTAGTTCATATCATGTGAGAGATCAAGAAAGAACATGACAGTCCCCCAGGTCTCCCCTTGCTGCACACAGGGCAGTTTTAGTCATCCCAAACCCCTCCTGTATTACAGCCGACTACCTACTCTCCTCTTCTAATCTAACGCTGCTTTCATTAAGCTGCTCTCTGCAATAGGAAGGTGTGTGTCTGGGGCCCCTCCACCCTCTTAATGATGTCAGAACCTTTCCATTGTGTTATAACCTATATGAAATGACTTCAAGTCTTTTTCACATATCTCCGTGTTGGTCCCAGTGTTACAGCTACAGTCCAAAATGTAGAGTGATTCGTTAACTACGTAATAGTCAAAATGAGGGATATAGTTGAGAACCAGCATCCCAGAGCGACAGCATGTGACACTTTGTACATGTCAGTTTTAAGTGCTCGTGGCGGTGGTGGCAGCATCTCTTTTGAGGGCTTATGTGTGTTCTCTGCCGAGCTGAGTCCTCCATGCACATTATCTCATTGAGGCCTCACCCAGACCCTGTGACCAAGGCAGGATCCTCAGTAGCCAGTGTAGAACTCGGAGCCTGATCATGTGATTGAGTCTGAGAGACCCTGAAGCCCAAACTCTCAACCAAGGGCTGTGTCCGCTTTCTCACCTGCCCCATCTGGAAGCTGCTGGTTTACAGAATCTATATTGGGCGAAATAGCAAGTATATGAACCCAAGGAGATAACTACTCAGGTAACCAAAGAAATGGCCTTAAAGTAGGAGATGTTTTGGTTGTGTGTATGGAAGAATTTGGTTTGAAACTGTCAGAGTATCTTCGTAATGGGCAGTGTGATGAATGCTTTAGTACATTAGCTTATTAATCCTTTTGTAAGTGAATAAACTGGGACTTAGAGAGTTGAGTACCTTGGCCAGACTTCCAAGAGTGGGTCGTAGATGTTTTCTACCCTTTGGGGAAATCATTGGAACAACTTTGAGAAGAGACGATCATAAGCAAGATTTGGATCTGACTTTTTTTCCAGTTTCCTCTAGGTCTGGAAGCAGAATGGTACAGTGCTAGAGCATGGGTTTTGAAGCCCACATTCCTGAGTTTGATCCCAACCGTAGCACTCCACAACAGCTTAGCTGTAAAATGGAGGTGCTGTCGGGTTGTCGTGTAGGGTGTAGGGTGTGAGGAACGGTAAGGAATGTGCAGCCTTAGCTCAGGGCTGATCTCAGAGTGGGTGTTTGATAAACAGCAGTTCCTCTGCCCTGTCTCACTTCCTGTCTTTGATCTGTAAATAAAAGATGGAAACTACATAGTCTTCCTTGAGTCTGCCCAGCCTGGCCCAGTCTGGTCCCGTGGATCCCACTGCACCTCTTATGGTTAGTGTGGCCTCTGCTTCAGCACCCCTGGCATCCCAGTGCCTTGTAGACCCCAGGGCTGTCCATGGACCTGGCTTGCCATTAGAGCTTCTGAGAAAGAACCAGAATTCACGACTTTCATTTTCCACCCTTTGGTCTTATTTCCACTGATTGGCCTCTGTGACATTCAAATGCTGTGTGTACATGATGTGCAAACATAGAAGGTGGTGTTAATGATCAGACCAGGCCTTAGTTCACATGGCAATGTGCCACAAATCTGAGGATGACTCTTGTCTCCTCCCCTTTTCTCCTTCTCATGCTGTTAATAATAACAGTAGTCAGTATTTACTGAGTACTTCCGTAACAGGCTGTGTGATGAATACTTGAGAATGTTAGCTCATTAATCGTCTCGTAAGTGAATACCCTGGGACTTAGAGAAATAAGTACCTTGGCCGACCTTCCAGAATCAGTTCTACAGCCTGTATGAGGCTGTGCCGGGACCCCCGCTCAGAGGGTCTTAAACTTCTGGTGTGCCTGTCTCAGGCCGTACCAAGGCCCAGCTGCTCCTTGGTCCACACTGTTGCGGCCTGTCATCTGGATGATTCGGCTCCACCTATCCTATCTGTCCAGGTTCTTTTCAAAGTCTGATTCGTGAAATTATCCAGACTTACAATGGAAATTGCCCAGCAAGATGTATGGGGCAATCACGTCTGTTAGTGCAGGGGATGATAATGGCAGGGATGCCGGCTCCACTGATGGGGTCCTCAGCGGCCAGGCACTGGCCCCCATGATGGATGGCCACTGTGGTCCTCACTGCAATCATGATGTCATCCCTGTTTTACAGAGGAGGAAACTGCCCATGATGGCACCACTGTCCACTGGGCAGAGCTGGGATTCGAACCCAGACCTCTGGTTCCAGGTTGAAACTTGCCAACTAAATCCCTGCCCATTTGCATATGTGACAATGTATGCCACCCTTCTAATGGCAAGACTGACATCTGTCCCAGTTCAAGCTCACCTTGCCAGCGTAGGGCCATCCCTTTGGTCTCCTGGACTGTTGTTATTTTGTCAGCCAGTGTATTCGCTGTTCCTGCAGATGTGGTAGCTATGCCTCATGATATCATCCAGTTCACCCACAGTGTCAAACAGGACAGGCCCAGGGGGCTGCGCTCTGGGGTGTGGGGCTGGGATTCTGCCCCAGGCTGGTCTTGCTCAGTCCGTATTTTCAGTGTGTAATCATATAACAGTTCCAACCACAACTCATTGCTACCGTGTTCACCCTGTATCCTCCATCTTAACAGTAATTCATGAGACTTCACAGAGAATTAAAATGTATTGAGCTCTCTAACACACTGTAGGCCGTTTACCTTCATACTGACCGTGTGCCTGTGCGTAGGTCCTTTCTGATGTACAGGGAAACGAAGCTTGGAGAAAGCTGCTGTGACTCCACAAGGTCATCAGTTAGGCGAGTGGCAGAACTGGGATTCCAACCAAGGTCATCAAATTCTGGTCCTCTGCCCGTCCCCAGCACTGCCACCTGCCATCTGAAGTTCCTGCTTATGTTCTGACAGAACTTCCTAAGAGTTTTGGTCACCTGGGCTAAATAATCTCAAAGTTCCCATCCATTTCTGCCATTTCTGGGGCTCTGGTTAGGCCCTTCATTTTCAGACTTCGGCTGTACCTAAATATGATCTCTCCTCTTTCCCATTGTGTGCGTGGCCTCCAGGAAGCAAGTGCGCCGGGCCATCCGCGGTTTTTCTCAGTTGCCTGTGATCTGCGCTGCCTGCCACTGTGCCTGTCCTTGGCCCAGGACTCTAGAGTTCTGAGCTTCACTAGATCTTGATCTTTGGCACGAAGCTGAAGTCCACTTTTCACCAGGCTCTGTGTCCACAGAACCCCTCCCAAGAATGCTGCTGTGGTTCCCATGATTCTCACTGCCACAGCAGGACTCAACTGGAGCCGAGCGTCTGCTGGGGCTCTTGTAGTTTTACAAAAGCTGGACTTGGTTGGATCCTAAGAAATCACAAAGAAGGCACCCCTGAAACAGCTGGTCTGCCAGTGTACTTCTCTGCCAGAACAGAACCCGGAGGTTCCAAGAGTCTTGATACAATACAGTTCCTTTCCTCACTGACCATAAAAGGTAGGGTAGCGTCCTCCCTGGGCCGGCCCACGCCAAGGTGAAGTTATCATGGCATCTCACACCAGCTTATTCTTTACCTCAGCTCCTCTGTGTACAGGCATACGGAGGGCCCGCTTGTCACTTTCCCCTGGAGTTGCCTGTTACCCTCACTGTGACCTGAGAGCCACCAAAACCCTACCCAGACATGGCCACCTTTTCGTCATCCATGGAATCAGGCACAAATGTAGAGACTCAGTCAGCCCCGGGCCACCCGAAATCATCGCTGTCTCCTGCGTTCACTGAGAGCCCAGGCTTTTCTTCCCACCTGGGGGACTTGTGTCCTCAGCAGAGACCTTCAGCGCCTAGCCGTGGCCCTGGAACATCAGATCAGAGGAGTGTGCTTGATCAATCCTCAGTGTGTCTGAAGAACCCCCTCTGTCTGTCTGTCTGTGTTTTAGTTGTACTATAGCCTCGCCGAATCAAACCAACTCAAAGGCAAAAGGCAGAGAGGTTTCTGATTCGTAGAAATTAAAATACTCTGGCCTTTCACTATTGGACAAAATTCTACCATTTGCTTTTGTTTCCCCTTAGAGTGAATATACTGTTATTTTCTAATTATAAAAATAATGCATGCTCATTGTAAAACTACAGGACATAGGGAAAAGCTCAACAATTACCCGCAAGCCCACATTCAGGTTCACCCTGGTACATTTCCTTTATCCTTCAGACTTTGCACGTATACATACAGACATACGGATTTATGTATATTAAAAACATTTTACGCCAGGAACTTGCCCCTTGTTTTGAAAACTGTAGCATGGTGGCAGACTGCTATGGTTAAACTCTGTGAGGTCAGATTTCCTGAGTTCACATTCTTGCATTACTGGTTTGTGGCCCTGGACAAATGACCTAATCTCTCTGTGCCTCAGTTTCCTTACCAGGAAGTGGGGATACTCGTAGTACTTGTTTCAGGTGGTGGTTGGAAAAGTGAGTTAAATGTTAATGCCTATGTCATGTAGTCATTTGAATGACTTTGATTTGACCTGTTTTATATTTAAATCCATTAACAGCCCATGTAATTGGTATTCGATTAAATGTTTTCGTCTATTTGTAGAGCCTATGCAGGACGCCATTGTGGTCATCACTGCTCTTCAAACAGAGCCTGCAGGAAGCGCTCTAGAGGAGCCTTTCAAAACCTTGGGGAAAAGATGTATTGTTCAGTGACCGTCGGGGATAACTGGGTAACTCTTAGGAAGAAACAGTTCATTTCTCTGTTACTCAAAATAAAACTTAGATGGAATTAAAGCAGTAGCAAGCTAGATGAAAAAATACTTTAATGTTTTTGAAATCCTGGGATGAAGACTTTTCAAAACATGACCCTAAAGCCATAAAACTTGAAACTATTGATACTTAACAGTACATAAATAAAATTTAAACTTCTGTCCCATAACAGAATGCCATTAACAAAAGCCTGAATTAGAATGGCTTCTTACCTAGAAAGATCGTTCTGAGAATTTAATGATGAAGTTGGGAGAAGGCCCTGCGATCTCTCTTCTCCAGTGGTCATTGTAACGGGGTATATTGATTTTCTAATTAGGCTGTGATTTCACCTTATTGGTGGTGCAAGTGGCATCTGCCTGTCATGCTGAGTAATCCAGCCTGGTAACTGGGGAGGGGTTTATTCAGCCTTCACTACAAGGGAGTTCCCTGTGGTTAGATAAACTGATCTGTTGCTTGGTAACTACAAGATTACTATGGTGGAGGCTCAGGAAGGCCATTGGAGAGGGGTGTGGGTATTTGGAGGGGAAGGAGGGCGAGAAAGTTGGCAGGTTCCTGGGAGCATTGCAGCTTGGCAGAGGGAGAAATTGAGCGCCCATCGCATGTTTGGGTTTAGAGTAGTTCATCTTCCCATCTGTCCTTCGCCTTTTCAGCACTGGGCCTTGGAACAAAGGACAAGGAGACAGGGAGCTGGCCAAGGGACGAATGGGTTTTGTTGAGGTGGCTGTTGTGACAGCAGGTGAAACCCCTGCAGGGTTGGCCTGAGCTTCTCCCACTTAAGGAAGAGGTCTGGGCTGGAAAATGCCCCCCTCTGCCTGCTTGCTGACCACCAGAACCTCTGAGTGTTTGGACTGCTGGCTTTGCAGCCCAGGTTGAAAGGACATTGGCTAACGTGATGAAATAGCCAGGAGAGGTGGTGATGATAACTGAAGGCGCATAGGCCCCATCTCCAAGACATACATCCTCTTCCACCACATGGGCTTTCCTGTTCCTACTCAGTGGCGCAGTGTACACCCTAGTGGTTGCCTTCCTCCACCCCAGACCCACGGTGTTTGTCTGTGAAGGGACAGGTCTTGAGCTGTGGAAGTGGCCCCGGTGGTATGTGGGTGTCTGCCTGTTATGTAGGCTGCATTCATGGCTACAGGCTTTTGCTCTTTTGGGTGGATGGCAGCCTGGGAGCACGGGCACGCTGCCTGAGCGCTGGTGCCTGGAAGATGCTCCTGCAGCCCGCACTGCCTCTGTAGGCGGTTAGTGTATCAGTCACCCCAATAAGATGCTGGTTCTTTATTTTGCCTTAGCGGGAACAGGAGCCATCATTGAAGTGCTGGGGAGAATATTTTGACTGAAATTTTGCATATTTTGAAACTTAGGTTGTTACATTTAAAATTATACACATTGTGAACCTGGCTTCAAACAAGAGGGAAGAAAAAGCATTCCTTCCTGTCAGACCCTTTTCACTCTGTCACATAACCTGACTAAAAATAAACTGCAGGCACAAGAACTGGCAGCCCTCAGTTTGGAACAAGTTGAGTGCACCCAACCGCAGGCCCTGTCTCCCGCCACTTCCCAACCACAGGTCAGCCCCCCGCGGCTCGGACCTCCTCCAGGGACGCCGGTGCACTCGGTCCGCATGGGTGGGTGACCCATGATGAGGCTCACTGCTCTTTGGGAAGTGGTGGATGCTGTCGGAAGAGCCCTGGCCCAGCTGTCAGGGGCTGTAGCACCAGTCCTGGCTCCTGGGTGGCTCTGGGGGAGGTGCGTGGCATCTCCAGACCTGTTTCCTAATGTTTAACTATGACTCTGATCCACATGCCAACTACCAGCTACCCCCTTATATGTCTTAATTTTTTCTTTCTTTTTTTTTTTTGAGGTGGAGTCTCGCTCTGTTGCCCGGGCTGGAGTGCAGTGGCTGGATCTCAGCTTTCTGCCAGCTCCACCTCCCGGGTTCACGCCATTCTCCTGCCTCAGCCTCCTGAGTAGCTGGGACTACAGGCGCCCGCCATCTCGCCCGGCTAGTTTTTTGTATTTTTTAGTAGAGACGGGGTTTCACCGTGTTAGCCAGGATGGTCTCGATCTGCTGACCTCGTGATCCGCTCATCTTGGCCTCCCAAAGTGCTGGGATTACAGGCTTGAGCCACCGCGCCTGGCCACCTTAATTTTTTCTAATCCTCACACCTATGAGTGCCATTCTCAGTGAGGAAACTGAGGCACAGAGCCTGAGTTGCTCATTCTGTGTCCTCAGCTGATGAGTGACAGTCAAGTTCTAATCCCAGCTTCTCCCTCCTCCGCCCCATGGCTCTGCTGTCTCCCTTCACCACTCCCTACTCAGTCGCCTGGCTCCTGCCCCACTGTCCTGCTGAATAGTCTTTAGGAGACCACAGAGGACCCCTCCTGTCACATCTCGGCCATTTTCCACCCTTGGTCCAGCTGAGTCCTCCTGCCCTGCCTGACCCTGCAAATCGTTCTCTGCCCTGAGTTTGCCTCGGCTTCTTCACTTACCAGCCATGTGGTCCTGGGGCAAGTTACCCACCTTGTTGAGCGAGGATTGTAGGAGATCGTGTACATGAATCATTTCCCACAGACCCCAGGATGTCTTCTCTGTATACTTCTCATCTTCTCACTACATCCTGCCATAATGTGCTCACCCCATAAACTCCTGGCCCTTACATGTTATTTCCTCATCGTCCCCTTGTTTCACATCTTCTTTTCCCGCAGAGGTTGGCTTGAATGTGTCTTCCTGTATGTTGCAATAGAAAACACCATTGTATGACTGTCACCCTGTCCTCTGGAGTGTCGTTATAACCAGGTATTGCTTCAGCTCGATTACAATGGGTCTACAAGCTTTCACAGTCAGGTTAATAACATAGTATTAGTCTTATTTCTAATTCTTGGGTTTTAAGGCATTCTGTTAACATTTATTTTCACCACAATTTCAGTTCAGTTTATTCTCTGATTGCAGCAAAGAAAATGCTGTAAACGTAGTAGCAGAATGTAATGTATGTGTTTGTGAGAACTCCATGACACTGTAGTGTCCTAAGACACTGCCATTTTGGTATTGAAGGAATTGCCAACAAGGCCCCACTGGTAATTGTTTTACTGTTGTTGCTTTGGTTAAAATCTTGTCTTAAGAAAGGTTATTTTACTCTTCAGTTTTCATGATCATTCTTCTGATGTATGATTGAACATCTATAAATTTCCTCCTCTGATCTTCTGATTAAATGGTAAAATTGCCATCTTTTCAGGACAGTTATCAGGATTCGACATCTGAAATGGATTTTCTACCCTTGACGTTTTCTGAGTGGCTTAGGGCAGGGAGAAGCCTCCCTCTAACACCCGGGTCTTTGTGGGCTGGAGAGAGCTGCTGGTCTCATCCTCAATGCAGACGTTGACCAGGCTGTGCCCTGGGTTTGGGCTTTGTAGGGTCAGAAATACGTTTAATAGTTTTTTCCATTCATATGATTCCATTCATATCTCGCTCTCATCCCAGCCATCACTCTGGGACCTGGGAGGGCTGCATAGACCTTGCTGGACTCTGCTCCCGCAGGGCTGAGTCCTGAAGCCCTCAGGAGCCCATGAGGAGGCCAGTTGCTTTAAGCTGCTTGGGGGTTACCGGGAAGCTGCCGCAAGCTTTCACTGCTTCATGTTGTTGAGTGTGACAGTGGGTTTTTCCCCGTCCTTTGGCAAACCGCTGTATCATACACCTCATTTGCCATCAGAGCATGAGGGTGTCTAGTTCTTTTTTTCCCCATGAAAACAACACAGAACAAAGCCTCACTTTTAAAAATGCCATGGTATTTTGCCACCGTTATGAAAATCTGTCAGCGCCGTATCTAATCTTCTGGTGCATAGAATATCAAAACAAGTGCCATTGAAGGAATTGTACTTCTGTTAATACAAAAATGTCAGCTTCACAGTCTCAGAACCAGCTGCTATCAGCCTCTTTCCAAATGGGAAAGAAAAATAATAAAGTTTCCTTTCCCTCTCTGCTGTTACTGTTCTTCAGGCCTGACCTTCATAAGAAGACCCAGAGTAAACACAGCCTCACTGAAATCCTGCGTTCGGAATACTCAAGCGGCATAGAGCCCCGCGTCGCTAAGGTCAAAAAGCAAAATGCACCCGGGGAGCCTGGTAGCCAGCCCCTGCGGCCCAGTCTGCAGCCGACACCCTGCTTTGGCCATGGGAAAACATTAAAATGGAGAAAAACCCAGAAAGCTTTACAGCAGGACAGCAAGACTTCCCAGAAAGTTTAAAATCTCTCTGGGTCTTCAAGTGAATCCTGGAAGCCCTGGGTGGCAGTGGATTGATGTCCTGTTCTTGTCACAGGAGCCTTGTGAAAAACAACTGCTGCCTTTCCCTGAATACCACGTCCCCAAGAATCAGAGGGGCCACAGCCCTTTTCCTCCACGGGAGGCCCTGGAGCCTGATGGAAATCAGTGGTGTGGGCACCATAGAGACTAGCCAGCTCCCGATGGAAGGGGTCTGTGTCTTGCATTGATCCCATCAGTACCCGGCGCTCCCTTCACCCAGGCGCTGACATGCCGGGGTTGAGCTGGCACTCTGGGACGTGGCGTAAGAACGTCTTGCATGTCAGTCTGGAACGGGGTTGACTGCTGCCCTTACCTGTGTTCTGAAGTTTCACAGCTTGACTTCGGCCTACCTATCAGTGCATACATTGGCATGAATTTTTTGAATTAGGGTGTTAAAAACTGGAATTGAATTTGTACAAAAAGAGAAGAAAATACATTTATCGCTAGTTATTTTCTTTATGTAGGAATGTACTGTTAAAAAGGACCAAAAGTTTTTGGTCTGGGTCAAAAAATACGAATGTGTTTTCAGGCTCGTGGGCCCTCTTATTTTCTTCTGGAAACACGAGATTGCATTTACATGCATTGTTCCTTCTTTCATGTCCATGGAAAACTCATTCTCTCAGGCTAATTGATTTACTGTTGGCTTTTTATTATTTGCCTTTGAAGTCAGAAGGCTCCAGTATCCCAAGCTTTTTTTCCCTATCAAATCCCGTCTTGTCTTCAAGAAAGGTCTGGGGGTCTTTGTATTGTGACCCGGGCCACAGCTGCCCCCCCGCCCCTGCATTGTGTTTTCTGGGAGGTTTGAAAGAGGCCCCCTGGAGCGTACTGATTTCCCAATAAATGTAAGATTTGGGCACTTGCAGAGGGGTCCAGAAGAGAAAGGGTTGGAGGCCTCCACACCACTGGGCACCACTCCTGTCCTCTCCCCTGTCTCTTGCTTTCTCACTTTCCTTCTCTGCAGTGACTGTGCCACCCTCCGTGGTCTCCCCAGGACCAGTGTTGAGGCACCACTTCAGCAGATACCCCTAGATCCATGAAAGGCCTAGGTGGCCACAAGAGGGTGGTGAGAGTTGGCAAAGTGGGCCTTCCTGCAGGGACCACGGGGGATCAGCATCCTTGCCTCCATTCTAGACACAGGTGAATGTCAGTGGGCACCCAGAGCGGCAGGGCCTCCAGTGTGAGGGCGAGGAGGAGCCTAGTGAGACTGGATCCTCTGCAGGTGGAAAAATAGGACCTTCTCAGAGTTGACTGTCACATACAAATTAACAGGGACTATTGGTGAAGTTTCTAACAATAATAATTAAAAAACAACAACCCCGCAGCACATGTCAGCCTGACTTTGGGCAAATCTGCCACCTTTCTTTTATTTCAATGTGTAATGGTTCACATGATTTGGATGAGAAAAGGAGGGTTCAAACTTTATAGACAAAACCCAGCTGTGTGAAAAACAGGATTAATGCCAGTGATTGGGGGTGATCAAAGAGAAACCTTACTTTTTCTCCCCCTAGTACTCATTCCACTAAAGGGCGAACTGGCAGAGCTCTGCATGCCTGGGGGGAAAGAGAAGTGCTAGAATCGTGCATCGTGTGAGTGACGGTCATTCCAAGATCAAAACTTACACACTTTATCTGCTACCTCTTACGGTGAGGGTTTCTTGCCATAGATGCTATGTGGGTCTAAGTAGAATCAATATATTACCCCAGTTAATAAAGAAACATGGATTTAGCAGATTTAAGGTTAATATTGTTTAAATTTAAATAACCTTAAAATAAATCTCTTTCTCTTTTATTATGGCTCTTGACAGATTATACATTTCAGGCATCAATTAGGCAAAGCTTGAGCCTAATTCCAATGTACATGCTCTAATTTTTGTGTGTATGTTTAACCATGCCTCTTTTTTAAATTTCCCAAATTTACCCACGTCTCTATATCGCAAGCCTGCTTCCCATATTTAGAGTCACACAGAATTTGGACATTTAATAGAATGTTGCAGCCTAAAAGCATTTCCCCCAAGTGGGCTTCTGGAATGTTTTTTTGGAATCCAGAACATCCTCCTGTTTGCCACAGCCTTAGCAGTTGACAGGCCTCATTCTCACGCACTGAAGGGCAGAGGGCCCTTGCTGAGAGATGAAGTCAGTGCTGATGTGCAGACAGCCCCTTCCACTCTAGAGAAGCAACGAGCCAACCAAATCTAAGTAAAGGACTTTTTTTTTTTTTTTTTTAAGCCCAGTGGGTTACTTTGATTTTTTTTCTTTTCCCCCTGGAGTGAAGGGATGAGAACTTTAGGGAAGAGGGGGGTAAATCAGACCTTTCGGAGCAGGTGTCTTCCCAAACTGCCAGGGGCCTCACCGCTTAACCCTTCAGGCCACAGTCAGTGGAAGCCATTAAAATCCGAGCATTGCTTCATAGAGACACAAGTTGAAGGCTTTTCCACTGGAGAAGTTGCCCTGCTTGAAAAGGGCTCTTAACTGGTCTTGTTAAACCTCCCCCCTGACCATTAGACATTATCTCTTAATCTGCTCCACAGTAGGAAGAATCCAGAGCCAGGCCTGTCAGTGTCAGGCAGTGGGCACCCTGAAAATCAGCTCAGGTTCTCAACTTGCCCCAGTCCTCTATTTCCCTTGCGAGCGAGGGCCAGCAGGGAGCTCTAAACTTCTTTTCAACTTTGTTGCCCCCTCCCTGTGGAGTCGACGTTTATGGGGGGGAATGGGTCAGTGGCGCAGCGGGGGAAGATGCCTTCTCAGCCCTCTCCTATTGTCAGGCCTGTTGGGGTCCCACGTTTTTATTCTTTTTTTCTTACATGAGAGCTCGCCCAACCTCAGGGTTGGGAACAGAAACCAATTTAGCTTTCTAAGTGGGTGGAAGGCAGGAGCCCACCTCACTGCAAAGGTTGTGAAGTTATTATTACAGATGGGATGTGCAGGACAATTTAAAATATTCTAATTATAAACTTGTAGGGAAGCCTTGTTCTTCATTAATGTAAGATATGAAATCGCCTCTGAGGTACAAGGACAATTACATAGTTGAGAATGTGTCTGTGGTTTGCGCTGCCACTGTGTAAATGTGAGGGTGGTTGCTACCGTCTATCTCCTTCACTTTCACAAAATGAAAAGCACACCAGTGCAAGTTGTCCTTTGATAGATTTTTAATATGATTTTAAAGAGTTTTGTTTGGTCTCATTCTTATTCAATGAGATTAATTTAAAGCACTTATCCCCTGGGTTTAAGTCAATCCATGTAGGATTTGGGCAGGGTTTGTTGCATGGGGGGTTTTGTTTGCAGGAGGCTATGAGAGACTCCTTTCCCACTTCATTAACCCTGAGTTGGGGACAGTCTCCCCTCGCCCCCCACCAGAGCCAGAGCTGGGGATTTACCAACCCCCATTCACATGCAAAAGAACTCGAAAGCCGAGGGGCTCCTTGACTTAATTAGCTGCTGTGCATTTTGCAAAATCAGAATAATACCCTTGCCATCCCAGGAAAGAAAGCTGCTGTGCGCGAGTGTTGGGGGGCAGGGAGGAAACAGTAGCGGCCCTGGCTGGGGGTCTGGTTTTCGAGAGGGGTTATAGTCTGAACAAGGCCCCCGTCTTCAGAGAAACCCTGCCCCCAAACTAGAGGGGCCAAGGCTTGCCAGCCCCCAAAACTTCCCCGCGCTGAGGGTTAGCGAGCTGCAGGTGGTGTGTGGGAGGGAAGCACCTGCGCCCACCTCCCCAGAGAGGGAACAGTCTCAGGTGACCGTGGCCCTTTGAACGTGAACTGGAAGCCTCGAGTCTGACTCGGGACTTAAACCCCTCTCCCCTGAGATGCTAGAGCTGCGGTCTGGGGCAGCCAGAAGAGATGAGGCAGACGCTGAGATTTGGCTCCCCTCCGGGTCTCATTTCCAACCTCCTCCCGGGGTAAAGGGGAGGTGAGAAGATGTGGGAGTGGGGCTTTACCCGATGTGGCCTCTGGTTCGCAGCGAAGGCGCGCGGAGTCCTGCCTGGTGCGGGAGGCCCGGAGGCCGGAGCCGCCTTGGCGCCCGCGAGCGTCGGGAGCCCGAGCGCGGCCGGACGCGGGGCGGAGGGTGGGAGTCATGGGGGGGGGGCAGCCTCGGAGCCCATCTGTCGGCGCGCGCCCGGCGGGCCGGTCACCAGCTGCCGGGGCCCTCGTCGCGGCCAGATGAGTCGTCTCGGCGCGGGCCCCGCAGCCCGGCCCGCAGCCGACCGAGGCCCCGCGTTGACCCCCGCCCCGGCCCTCGGGACCGTCTGGGAGCCGCGAGGAACCAGACCGAGACATAGGGGGAGGAGGGGAGGAACGGGCTGGCCTCGCTGTAGAGATGGGAAGACTGAGGCCGGGGAGGGGAGACCCCAGCCCCAGCGAGTCCCATCGGCCCCCCGCGCGCGTCCACAGCACCCGGGGAAGAAAAGGGGGATAAAAATGTTTCGTTATTGAGGATGGAAGGAAACCGAGTCCCCATAAGAGGGATGGGAGAGGGGTTGAGTGTGAACCAAGCGACGGGAGTGCGGACAGGCGCCTGGTCATTTGTAAGAAGTTTATTTCGACATTTAAAAAAAGAGAGAACCCGAGAGGCCTGGCTGCCCCCGGACCGGGGCTGAGGCTGGGGACTGGGGTCGGGGTGGGTGGGCAAGCCCCCTCAGCCCCTTCCTGCCCCGCCTGGGAGTGGGGAGGGCACAGGCCACAGACTCACTAATCCACGGACACGGTCACGGGCTCATGGTTCACGAATAAATAACTTCATATACACTTTGCACACGGTATGTACAGCTCAGCCGCTGGCCCAGGCGCTCGAGGGGTAGGGAGACGGAGCTCCGCACTCCCCTTCTCTCCCTGGCAGAGGCGCGGGGAGAGGGGCTGTTCTCCACCTGGAGCGTGGAAGGGTCGTGGGAGAGAGTGAAGCCTGGGAATCAGCCGCACCCGCTCCTGGGGAGAAAGGGGCGCCTAGGGGAGCCGGCAGAGGCTGGGGGCGGGGAGGGGCAGACACGCGTATGTACACCCGGCGGGTGGGGGTGGCTCCCGGACCGAGCGGCCGCGAGAGAGGACGCCGAGGGGGCTGGGGAGACGCAGTCCGGGGTCCGGGCCTCAGTGGACTTGGCATTTGGCCCTTCGGGAGACACTGGGCTGGGGCGCCAGGGAGGGCCGGGCAGGGCCCCCTCCCAGGAAGGGGCGTCAAACCCGCTCCCTCAGAAAGGCGGGAGGAAGGGGCCACATCGAGCCCCCGGGAAGAGGCCCCGGAGCGGGCGGGCGCCTCACCGAGGCTGCGCGGCGCGTGGGAGGACGCCGGCCAGCGGAGGCAGCGGCGGGGGCGGCTCGCTGGCGCCCTGGAGTCCGTGGATGAGGATGCGGGGCACCAGAGGTCTCTGGAGAGCGGGCGGCGGCGCGCTGGGGCCGCGGTACAGGTAGAGCGCCGCGCCGGGGTCCAGGTTGGAAACCAGACTCTGCGGGTAGAAATAAGGCGACGGGAACATCCGCTGGAGCGCTGAGTAATTGCCTGCCTCCGCCAGCAGCTCCAACCCGACGGCTGTCTGTCGCTTCCATTTAGTCCTGGGGGCCGAAATAAACGCGTATGGTGGGATCAGGGCTAGGGCATCCAGGGACCCCAGCCCCTCCCCACTGCTTGGCCCAGAGAGGCCAAGGGAGTCCAAGAGGGATCATACTCATTTGTTAATAAATAACCGAGTGCCACCGATCGCACGCCTTACATGCATCCTCTCCTTTTATCTTCCACCAGCCTTCCGTGGCTCTTACTCCGTTTTACAGAGAGGAAAACTGACGTCTGGGCCAGTTTTCAAAAAGGAGCCCGGGTTTTGAGCCCGGGTTTTAATCCCTGCTGTCTGACCCCAAAGCCCGGCTCTAACTGCGCCTTACCCTGCCCAGGACATCGCAGAACGAACCCTTGGGTAGGAGGGTTCCTCCCTGCAGGTGCCTCTTTATGAAGGTGGGATCACCCTGGAGAGGGCTGCGGGGACGGGGGTGCTCTGGTCAGGGAAGGGAATGCGGTTGATTCCTCTGCAGGCTGGCCAGGCTGCAAGCTAGCAGAAGCGAGCGGGCCTGAAATGGCAACCGGAGAGGACGCACTCCCGGCTGGCTTGCACGCCCTGCCGGCGGGAGCAGACTGCACCTGCCACCCTCCAGGGCTTGCAGTGCGAGCCCTGCCCACTGTCTGGGCCCAAAGTCCAGAGGCCTTGGCCAGCCAAAGGCCTGGGGTTTGGAGAAGGCAGGCCTGGAGCCCAGGCTCACCTGCCAGGTGAGGCTAGGCGGACCAGCCAGGGTCCACTAAGGTGGGCTCAGCCACACCAGCCCTGTTTCCCTCCCTGAATTATTAATCATCATCATAATTGTGTAATTACTGTAACAGGCCTTAATTATTGATGCCCGGAGCAGTAATCAGTATTTATTATTAATGGAGCGATGTGTTCTGAGGCTTGTTTATGAAAAGCACCATTCCTGCCTCTGCTAGGAGTGTGCGGGTGTGGGGCTGAGTGTGAGTGCATATGTGACTGCAAGTTGTATTGATGTGTGCGTCCGTGTGTCACTGTTTGGGTTGAGTGTGTGGATGTGTGTGTGTTTTGTACATGTGCACCTAAGTCTGGTGAGTGTGTTCGGGAGGGAAATTAGGAAACAGGTTCAAGTCTAGTGCCCCAACACCAACTTCCCAGTCACCTTGTCCCCAAGGAGCAAGGGCTTAGCCAGTTCCCCACTCATGTTTTGGGACCAGAAAGTCTGGGGAGACCTGAAGAGCCTCACGGAAACTCAGAGGCCCCTAAGGCAGCTGCCTGGTCTGGGCCAGGCTTCAACACCCCAAGGGCCACTGCCTGGCTGTCCTCTTCACAGGCTTCCTGGGCATCAAGACTGTCACCCCTCCAAGGGCCTGGGGCTTCCAAGACCCAGGCTGATTCAGGTGGCGGCTCCAGGAAGAACCGCACCAACTCCGGCTGAGCCAGGGCAGGGCTTGGATCTTCAGTGGCCTGTGTGTCTGTCCACCCATCCGGGGGAGGGCTGACTGGACACTAGAGACCAAGTCTAATCTCATCTCTGTGGGGACTTTGGGCAAGGCCTTCTCCCTTAGGGCCTCAGTTTCCCACTTTTACAGGATGGGGGAGGCTCAGGAGCCCTCCCTTAGCAGCAACCTGTAGACTCCTGGTCCCCTCCCGGAGCTGTGAGGAAAGGGGAAGTTCCCTTTCTGCCTCTACCCCCGCAGTCGGGCCTCACCTGCGGTTCTGGTACCAGGTCTTGACCTGCGTGTCGGTGAGGTTGAGCGAGGCGGCGAGTTCCATGCGGTCCTGCACGCTCAGGTACTTCTGCCGCTCGAAGCTGCGCTCCAGCTGCGCCAGCTGATGGTCGGTGAAGGCCGTGCGTGCCTTTCGTGGCTTTTTCAGGCGCACCGGGGGACTGTCCCTGGAGCTGGAGATCTCGCGGTCGCCCTCCTCCTTCACTGCGGACACAGCGGCATGTCAGGGCCCGGCCTCGCAGCCGCCGCCAGTGCCCTCCCGCTTCTGCCCGTGGCGTTTGTGTAAACCGCAGCTTCCGACAGCGGTGGTTCCCCGACACCCAAGCTCGCGGGGGCCGCTCGGAGCCGAGACCTCTGGGGCCCAGGGAACAGGACATGAACCTTGAGGGGAACAGAACGGAGGCGGGAGCGCCCGAGGCCGAGACCCCCCGGGCAGCTCCGAGTAGAAAGAACCCGAAGCTGGGGAGATCTCCAGTCCCTGCGCCGCGCTCGGCGCTCCGCCCGCGCTCCCTGGAGGGATAAACGGAGCCACGACGATGGAACCGGAACCAGCCTGCCAGAGTAGGGGAGGGGACCCAGGGTTTCTGGCGGAGTGAGCTCCGCGTCTGGGCCCCAATTTCCCCGGCTGCGTCCGTGACAGGAAGGGAGGAAGCTGAAGGCTGGGGTCTGGGGAGAGAAACCTGCGTGGAGGGACAAAAACCTGCTCTCCCCGGAGCCACTCTTTGTCCTGAAGGACAGATCATTGTGTCCCGCCTGGCGTTGCCCTATATGGATACGAATTCATAGTGATGATTTCTCCCGACACAGGGCGCTGGGCAGAAGGTGCCGGGTCTGCGAGCGCTGAGCACTTAGAGAAATAAGCGACTCTGCCACTCGTTTGCCCCTTGGGCGCAGCGCACATTGCCCAGGTCTGCGTTTCGTTGTCATTACATTGCTCACTAACGATGGCCCCTGCTACACCTGCGTGGCATCGTGTGTTTACACCCCACAGTCGGGACAGAATTGCACCGGGGGCACAGCTCCTGAGGTCGAAGGATAGACCTGGCACGGGTGATTTCTTTATCCCAAACATTTTCGTTCGGCTTTGACTGCACAGAAAACACTTAATCGAACAAGCTAAATGCTCACTCTCCTTCTCCCTCTAAAGCAATTATATAACCAACTAGACCATTTCCCAAAATTGGCGGCTCAGACTGGGGCTTTCCCCCAACCTACTCCCTTTTTTCTGTTTTCTTTTATGGTGGAGTTTCATTGTGCCTGGCGTTTGCAGTGAGAGGGTTCAGCTGAATGCAAGGTGATTTCTCTCTGTAGGAAACAATAATCCGGTTAATTGAGCCACTAGGGATAGAGACTTTTCAACTGAAAAGGCAGCGCTTCGCTGCAAGGAGGGCCTGGCATCCAGCCTGGTGAGCCAGGAGAGCTCAGAGGAGAAACAGCGGCCGGCCAGCTAAGGCTTTCCACCTGCCTCCTCCAGGCTGGCACCAGGCTCTCCCTGCCGTGTAGGCTCCCCATATTTGGCCATGGCCACCATCAGGAGAAGGGGATGTGTTGGGTTGGGGGAACTTGAGTTCTGTCTGTGCAGACAGATAGTTTAAATAAGTTTGAGGAAACGATCATCCAAATCTCAAACTTAATATCGTAGAACTCTTACTTTTTGACCTAATTGCCTGGGCTACTTAATGAAAGTCCCCCACTTCTCAGGGACGAGGTCTGCGTTGGAGGTCGGGAGGTGTTGAGTTTGTGGTGTCAGGAAGAATGGGTCACCTAATGGGGCTTTTCTTCTGTTTCCCCTCCAGCGTGGGCTTTGAATGCACGTTCTGTGCCTGCTCTGCCTTGGCCTCCTCCTGGATAGGCTCAGCCCAGGGGGTACTGGCTTCCCAGACTCTGGTTCTAGAGGTTACATCTCAGTGTCGCCCAGTTCCAGGCCCATCCACCGACCCTGCCTGCTGGGAACAAAACTCTGGTTTGGGTTCTCCATGGACCTTGGATCCAGCCACTAGTGTCGCCGACCACATTACTTCAAAGCTGAGTTTTGGCTTCTTTAAATATTATCAAAGAAATGTTGTTTGAGGAGCCTTTGATAGCAGAAACTTGGGATGAGGCTGACCTTCCCCCATGCCCTCCTTGAAGGAAATGACTCAGCTTGGAAGGCGGCTGGAGAGTAGATCAGCTTAAATGCTCCACGGACTGGCTCAGGGTGTCTGTTTCTGAGCTCTGAAAAAGTCACCTCCACGTTTGAGAAACGCTCCAGACAAGGCCTTGCTGCCTGGCCCTGCTCCTTTTTTCACTAGGGGCAAAGGCAGCAACACCTGGGGTGGGGGTTGGGCAAGACCTTCTAACCCCTTCGCTCCAAACCTATTTAAGCGATATGTAGACAGCCGGCCCTCGTCACCTCCCGATCAGATATCCTCAGAGACAGGAGAAGAAAATTGATATTCTAATTATCTTAAACGAAACCTGTCCTCAAAATCCTTCTTGAGGGCAAAGAAATAAAAGGAGGCAAGGACCAAATTGTGTTACCATTGCCAGTTCCAGCCATTAGCATGGGCGGTGGAAGATTCATGCCCTTTGCTCTAACTAAAGCGGGGCCGTTCTTGTTGCAAATGGTAAATCATAACCGTGATGTTATGAATATATATTTACATTGACTTCCCCCTCCTTCTCCTCCCCCTTCCCCATGCCAGTCTCTCTCCAGAGCAAGTTTTCTTTGCCTTTCTAAGCAGGCCCCCGCGGGGGAGGAGCAAGGGCCACTGGGCAGATGCCGGCCTGTGGGCACCTGCATACCTCTAGATCTCCTCCTGGCCGCTCTGTTCAACCTGCCAACCTGCCTACTTTCCCGGCATGGTCGGCACAGCCTGGCTGAAGGAGGCCCGGCCATTTGTGTGGGGGAAATCAAGAAAATGGGATGTGCAGTCGGACCAATGAATTTCGGTTTGGAGTTAGGACATATCCACAAACGAATTCTTGGTTGGGAGGAGAGTGTTAAATGAGCTTTCCTAAAATTTTGTGAAGACTTGGTCCAAATAGGGATCAGGAGGTACGGCACCAGGAGGGGGGTGGTGTTGGGGAAGGGGGCAAGACAATAAAGAAGTTGCCCTTACAGGGAAATTTTGTCTCTTGAAAAGATTTCTGGAAATCAATTATATGCTTGAAAGAGCTCTGAACAGCCTCTGCCCGCTCCGAGTGTTCTGCTAGATGGGGACGTGGGGCTGTCTCCCATGAAGCCCTCATACTCCTCTTCACCTTCTGCCCCTTGACTTCTTCCTTAGAAAGAACTTTCTGCCTCTGGTTTTGAGAAACAGCCAAAGTGGAGGTAGTGGCAGGGGGTCAGAAACAAAATTAGGTAATTCTTTTTTCTTCTTCTTCCCTTTCTCTCCTTCCTTCCTTCCTTCCTTCCTTCCTTCCTTCCTTCCTTCTCCCTTTCCTTTGAACCCTGATCTCATCTCCTTGGTTAAGATGGGATGAAAATGGAGCAAACGACAACAAAGATTCGTTGAGGTAAAAAGAAAAGTGGAGGGGCAACAACCCCAGTGTAGCGGGAGACAAGGCTGGTTACTCAGGAATCCCTGGAACTTGCATAAAACCTGGAGTTGGTTGCTCAAGGCACTTAAAATCAAATTCAATGAGAGACCTTGGTGGGGGGGTGCAGGGTACTGCCCTCTCCACTAGCCCCCTGACCTGCTCCCAGGAAGCTGCCTGGCTGAGGTTTCTGCTTTGAAGTGAGTGCCTCTTTTCATGACTCACAGGACCCGGATCACACTGGGCCCGTTGGGAGGAAAAACCCATTTTCTCTTCCTGTCTGGAAATGTAGATTAAAAGGCAGAAAATTCTGACTGTTCTCAGGGCTCCAGCTGAAATTTTTCTACTATATTTTCACTCTTATAAAGCAGAACCCTTTGAGTCTTCCATTGCTTCTGCAAGGTTTCTTCCTAGAGAGCCACTGGCCTGATTGGAACCTGCTCCTTTCCAGCAGCACTGCTGAAAGGGCAGGGATCCCAGTCGAAGTTTAGAAAGTTTGCTTAGTGCATTTTGGGGAAATCTCCCCTCGGGCACACAGTATCCCTCCCCTGCCCCCAACTCTGTCCACCAGATTCTTTGTTACTGAAAGGCATAACCACAGGACTGGCTGAAATGTTCCCCCAGGTGAGTGAGTGCCTGTCCTGCCATGTGTACTCGTTTTAAATGCCAGTTTTTAGATACATAGCATCCCCCCAAGTTTTCACCTCCTGCTTTCTTACCTTTATACTCAGAGTCCGATGAGGCGTTGCTGCCACTTTTGTCCAGCTTGTCTCTAAAGTCCTCCCCGGCCTTGGCCGCAAGGCGGCCCCCAGGCTCAGGGGCTGCCGGCTGCCCGCTGCTAGAGTAGGGTGCGCAGGCCGCGAGTGGTTTGCAGTCGGCAAGGATGTCCCTGATCAGAAAGGAGGAGGTGACGGTGCGCGACTGGGCCGGGGCTGAGAGCTGCCCGGGCTGCAGGTGGGAGTCCAAACCTGGGCCGGATGCCCCACCAGGCCGTGGGGTGCCCGTCTCCAGACAGTCCCTTCCTGGAGAGGCTGGCGAAGAGCAGTCGCTGCTGCTCTCTGAGCGTGGACTCAGCTCCAGGGGCGAACGGCAGTCCCCAAGCAAGGGGTCCCCCTTGGGAAGGGCGGGGCTGCCCGCGCGGTGGGAGAGAATGGAGTCGATCCCAAAGCCATTGGAGCCTTCCATAGCCAAGCTGCGACCTGTCCTCCCCAAAAGCTCCCCACCCACCCCCAACCCCAGCCGCCGCTGCCCCTGCCCCTAGCTGCGGGCTGGCATGGGGAAGGCGGGCAGGGAGCCTGCGGGCACCTTGGACGGAGTTCAGCCTTGGGGGAGCCCGGGAGCTCTGGGCCAACCTCCTCTGCGCATTAGATCCAAAAGGACTCAGTGCGTCTTCTGCAGCATCGCGCCGAGCCGCTGAGCCGAGGGGGGGTGGTGGGAGTGTCAGGGAGGAATGGGAGGGAGGGCGCGCCAAGTTGGGGAGAGCAAAGGGGGAGACGGACGGCCCGAGGGCCCCTTGGCACAGAAGAAACGCGAGGATGTTGGAATCTAAATAAAGAATGGCGTTTTAAAAATCCAAACCGCACGCTTCTTCCAGGCAAGCGGTGGCTGAGGGTGGCGAGGTCAGCACCGCGGATAGCTGCGGGCCCGGGCCGCGCTAGCAGCCGGCAGAACGGAGCGCACCTGGAGGCATCAGCACCGCGGAGAGCGGCGGAGGCGGCTGCCAGCGGCTCATGACGCTCCACCTGGCCGGGGAGGTCCTCTCTCCGCGCCCTCGCCGCTCCGGGGGCCCGTCAGCACCGTGGACAGCGCCTCCCTGCTCCTCGGCGGCAGCTCTCTGCCGGTCCGCGCGCGCCTTCTCCTCCCCCCCTTCCTTTAAAAAATGAACTTGTGTCACTTTTACTTTGGGTCTGGGTTTTTTTTTGTTGTTGTTCCTTTTTTTTTCGTTGTGTTGTGTTTTTTTTTTAAGGAGACTCGCCCACGTGTCCCCGGAGTGATGACGCTGATTGGCTCTGGCCGATTTTGGGGGTGATGTCACGGCTCCGCAAGCCGCTGCCCGATTCCCTTTCAGTTTGATTAAAAGAGACACTGAATTAATTACAGCACAGACCCAACTGTTTACCGGCGATTTCCACACGGTTTGCTTTCATTAGGCCGGTGACGAAGCTCCTAATGAGGGTGATTAGCCAAGGGGGGTACGGCTGGCGGGGAGGGGGGCGAGCCGACTGCTGCTGCGGTGGGCTGGGATGTGCGCTGGGCTTTTTTAGCGTTCCCCGACCCTTTCCCACAATTATTCCAATTATTCGTCCGCAGGTCTGTCGTAGATCTTTTTTCTTCCCTCGTTTTTCTTCCTCCAGCAGCAGAAAGGGACTAAACCCAGCGGAGAAAGAAGTGTGGGTTGTGTGTGTGTGTGTGTGTGTGTGTGTGTGTGTGTATCGATAACCCCTTTTCTAGTGTGGGGAAGAAAATTCAAGTTATGTTGTTTGCGGCATTTCTGTTGGGCTCTCGGTGTTTCCCTTGTAGGACAATTTGCAGTCCTGTCTCTCTGGCCTCTTGGGAACCTGTGGGCCTGGCGGGGGTGGGGAAAGCCAGGTGTCTGTCCGGGAAGTGACCAGACTGATGGCTTCACTTCAGGGCGAGATTGGAGGACTTCACTTCAGGGCGAGGTTGGAAGATCTTGTCTGGGGCATTAGGGAGACCTCAAGAAATCCGTGTGGCTCAAGGAAGGCAGCGCAAGGGACAAAGAAAGCAATAACCCTCCCACCCCCGCTGATGGCCTCTCCCATGGGCGCTGTCGTACCTCTGAACAGGACCCGCGCAAGAGCTTCCGAGTGCGAGTGTAGACGCCTGCTAACGGCTTCTTATTCCACGCAGAGCCAGAGCTCGTCCAGTGATGCATTTTCAAGGCAACTCTGGAAACGTGGCCTTTTCATTGTGAATAATGGGACCCCTCGCCCTTCCCACCCCGTCAAGGGCTCCAGTCCTGCGCCTTTCTAGGGTCAGTCCCCAGTGTTGGGGCCCTGGACCCAGCGGACAGATCGGAAGTGTGTCCCAGGCCTGGATCCTCTCTGCACAGCCCCAGGGATCACAACCCAGGTCTGCGGTGGAAAGGGCTTTCAGAGAGGAACCCAAAGGCCTTCATCGAGTCCGGGCGGGTCAGAGGTGTCCTTTTACCCCCCGCAGGCTCAGGAAGCCAGGCCTTTCCAGCCCGGCCCGCACGCCCCTGCCACCATGCCCAGCCCCCAGGAAACTATCCCGGCCCCTACGTCGGGCTCAGCGACCGATACCGCAGCGAATTGTGAGGCACCCGCATGCCCTCCAAACCCTGGCGTGGTCGGGTGGAGCAAAAACTTTCTCCTCCCTTGGACTAGGTCGGCGGTGGCCCGGCGCCCGGCTCCCCGCGCTCTCCCCCTGTGCCCGCCGGCAGATTGGAAGCGGCCCCGCCGCCGGCCGGGCTGGGGGTGAGGACGGGCGGCTCCCGGGGGACGGTGGCCCGGCTCGGCTGCAAGCTGTCGGGGAGGCGGGAGGGCGGGGGCCCAGGCTCTGGATCGGCGGCGGCCACTGCAGTGGGCACCTCCCGCGGCGGGCCGGGCCGGCCGCTCATTTCCGTTTGGTGGATTGGGAGGGGGCCATAAATCAAGAGGAGAGCGGGCTGCCCTGGCTGTTCCAGGCCAGTCCCCAGCTTGGCCTTGCTCCTGCTCTGGGCGTCTCTGGAGACCCCACTTCCCTCCCCATCACCCACTCCTCCCCTGTTTCCCAGGCCTACGCCCGCATCCCCTAAGGAATCTCATCTTCCCCCGAGCACCGAGATCCTCACTTAGATCGACGGCGAGTCCCCTCCGCCCCACAACCCGCCTGTTAGCCATGGCGATGCCCCTGGCCGAGCATCCGCGGGACTGCCTGGTCCCCAGAGCGTCCGCATCCTCCTCTGTCCTCCTCAGCCCCCGGCGGGTCCCAAGCCGCCCCTCCCCAAGGCAACAAGCAGCTGGCAACGCCAGGGCCTTTTCTGGCCTTTGGCTCTTGGGTTGGGGTTTGGATCCCGGACCCAGCGAAAGCGAAGCTTTGGAGCGAGGGGAGCTGCGATCGATTGAGAGCGGCCGGGAGTGAGGGTGGCTCCAACCTCTCCCGGTGGGAAAGAACAGCAAAGCCGGACCTCCTGTCGCTCCGGCCGGTTTTGCCCGGCTTCTTGGAGCCCAAGAATATTAGCGTGTTGTCAGTACACTATCATTAGTATTGAGTTACCGCCCTCTATTATCACCTAAAATGTGCTGTGCGATTTATTTCGTTTGAAATTTACTCTAGGATTTAGCCCTCTCTCGATAACATCGTTTTATTCCGATCTGGGGATTTCCAGCTCCATGCGGGTGCCTTCTCCTCTGATTTTCCCATTATTGGTGTAATATGGTCTTGCATCTCACCCTGTCCCCAGCCGAAGAGATTTTTGGGCGCTCACCTGAGCTCTCGTTTAGCTGGGAATTTACTCAGCGTCCAGGGGAGCCTGAGTCCACCCTACCTTCCCACCTTTGGGAAAGAGGCCTGGTTGGTCGCGTGGGGTATCAGGGCTTCCAGGTCCAAAGGAGCTGGGGGTGAGCCTCCGCAATATGCCCAACTTCTCTGAGCCCCCGTTCACACAGCAGGAGGCAGGCCCCTCTCCCCAGTCCCAGGTCCCTGTCCTCAGCAATTCTTGGCCCACTCCCCAAGGGCCTGGCAGGGGTGCATTGGGGGCCTCAAAAAAAAAAGAAAGAAAGAACGAATGAAAGAAAGAAAGAACAAAAGAAAGAAAGAATGAAAGAAAGGAAGGAAGGAAAGGAAGGAAGGAAGGAAGGAAGGAAGGAAGGAAGGAAGGAAGGAAAGAAAATTAGTGTGATGAAGGTGCATCAAGGGCCGGGCTTCCCAGGATCACTCAGTCTTAACCAAGAGCCAGAACTGCCACCCCAGTGTCCAAGTTCCTTGTTCTCTGTGCTCTTTTCAGGACCCCAACTCCTCCTCCCATGCCCCAGCTTCCCACTTCCTCTTGAGATCTCTTGCTTCCACTTCCAATCCTTGCCTGCCCAGTCCTTTGGCGCTGCTTTCTTTTAGACTTTTAGCCTCTTGATGGATTCAGAGCCCTAGCAGATCCAAGACCTCCCACCCACACCCACAGAGCTGACCACAGTTGCTCTTCTCCAGGGGCAGGACAGGCAGGTGCATGGAGAAACCCCCAGAAGGCTCTGGCGCTGCCCACACTCTGGACAACTCATCTCTCTTGCCCAGACCTTGGCTTTCCCTTGGGTACAAAGGCATTAACATCGGAACATGGCAGTGAGAGGTGAGGGTGGGAGAGTCCCCCTGGTCATTCAGAAACCACCTGGCTGTAGAATTCACCTCCTTCTTTGCCACCTGCGGCTCTTGGCTTGGGTTTGGCTTTGGGTCGGGATGGACTTGGATGAGCCTGAGACCCTGGCTAGGTCACGGCTCTTAGCAACTTTCTCCTAGCCCCACCCCCTTCTCCACGTAACACCTCTCAGTCCTGGAGCTAGCAAATGGATTTTTTCTGCCGGTTTCGCTCACCTAGCTCCCCAGGCAGAGTCACACAGAGCAATCTGCCCAAAGCTTTTTGAGAATGATCCCAAAGTGGTCTTTGCTCCCTTATGAATGGTGGCTTAAATGCAAGGCTCATACTAGAGCTGTTCAAGCTTTTGCATAGCTGGGTCTACTGGTAGCATACGGGCTGAGGTTGTTGAGGACAGACTCGAAATTGGTCAGACTTGAGTTCAAATTCTCTAGACTCTAGAATCCAGGGCTGGGACTAAGATGAAGGAGATGAGGCAGGTCACATAAGATGTTATTTAAAATGTTGATATTTTATCCATCATGAATTTTTAAATTTTGATTTTTAAAATGTATTAAAATATCATTGGTTTTGGTTCCTGAGTTTTTTGGCACCTCTTAGATTTTGCCCCTTATGTGAGTGGGATGCACTCTGTGACCTTGACCAAATCGCTTTCTTTCTTTTTTTTTTTTTTTTAAAGCAAGTCACTTTCTGAGCTGTTTTTCCTTCCAGCTGTAAGGTGGGGGTGCTGTTGCCCATTTTACATGGTTCATATGAGGAATCTTGGCACTTGGCTACAGTCTTGAGGAATAGCAATTATGTACTTCATAGTACAACTGCTGTTAATAATAGCTAGAGCCTTTTTCCTCTGGCAGGTTTGAGCCCTCAGGCTTTGTCTCCTCAGCCCTTTCTAGAAAAGTCAGCACCCATGTCTGCCCAGGGTCTTCCTACCAAAACCAGTTTTTAAGGTGAAGTGAGTAGAGGATTCGAATGATACAGGCCAGGCCTGGGTGTCATCTTTCTGCTTTGCAAACAGTTGAGTTGGACAAGGATTTGGGCAATTTGTGGACTTCAAGATCATGCTGTTCTTATGTGGGTTTGTTGTTGTTGTTATTGTTTTCTGTTTGTTTTTTAAGTTTAAAACCTCATAGAGCTACTGAAACCAGGAAAAGAACATATTTTTTCTTTTCCTCTTTTCATCCTTCCCTTTCTTCCTCCCTCTCTTTCTTCCTTTCTTCCTCCCCTCCTCCCTTTCTCCCTTCCCATCCGCTCTTCCTCTCTGCCTTCCTGCCCCTTCCCCCCCCCCCCCCCTTCCTTCCTTCCTTCCTTCCCTCCCTCCCTCCCTTCCTTCCCTTCCTTCCCTCCCTCCTTTCTTCCAACATACCCTCCATCCTGTGCATCATACCAGATGCTGGTGAGTCATGGAGAGTGGGACAGAGCTGACCCACTCGAATGGAGCCCACAGAATGCATTGGTGCCCATGGATCTAAATCCCCTTCGCAGATAATTGCCCACTGTAGATTCAAGTTTATAAGTTACCTGCATTCAACTCTAGGAACCTGTATAAAAAGCCAACCTAGTTTTATTTTTCCTTAATGACGATTTTAAGCATCAAAGGGTTTCCAAGTAAAAAATAAGTACAGCAAAAAGAATTATTGGGTTCATACAGATAAATGCAAGAGAAGGTGCTTGGTTGGAAGCACAGACCTGTCTGGCTGCCGTCGGGGGTGCACCTCAGCACCTAGGCTGGGATCAGCTTGCTGCTGCAGAGATATGCCTTCTCTGGACTTCTCAATCTGTGGTTTAGTTGGGGCACTGAGATAGCTGAATTAAAAGCCAAACCAACTCTGTGTGGATCCAGGGACCTCCCTGGGGACTAGAATTGGATGTGTGGTCTATGAGCAGTGCTTCCAGGAGCCCCCTGCTAGGCAGGCAGCGTAGGCAGCAGACACGGCTGGCCGTTTGCTCATGGCTACAATTCCTCCAGACTTCCTCTGGAGTCTCTAGTGAGACTCCAAAACAACCTTCTTTCTTCTGTCCAAGGAAATTGTTAATTATACAGTTATATCTTAGAGAGGGAGACAGAATGAATGAAGTTTGGGCTTTAAAAATCTGGCCATGGACTGAAGCCAGTGGGGATCAGTGTGGGAGGAGAGCTGGAGCTTTCATCCGGGAGGTCTGCCCTGCCCCTGTATGGATGCTAAGTAGCTCTGCCACCCTTTGTCTTCTCCTGGATGTTCCAAGGGGGACCTCCTGGCCCTGCCTGCAGTCCCTTGCTGGGAAGTAGGTCACTTCCCTCCTGCCCAGTGGCAGCCACCATAGGAGTCAAAAGCTGAACCTCAACAGCACCAGAACCGGAGTTCAAGAACAAATCAGAAAGAAAAAAGAAAATGCAAGGGAGACAGCCTGCCCTTTCTTCTCAAGAAATGGTGGTAGGTGAAGACCCTGCCTTATCTCCAGGTGTCCTCAAGCCTGTCCATCTCCATGAGTCCTCTTCCCAACGGCTCCATCTCCACGCTCTGGCACCCAGTCCTGCACTTGCCCCGTCCACCTTGCCAGGCGCACATCAGTTTGGTGCTGCCTCCCTCTCACCTTGGAGGGGACTTCAGAGAATTTCAAGCAGGCCAGGTGAGGGCCCAGACCAGATGCCTCCCTAGGCCTGTGGAAACAGTGCCTGTGGACCTCTTTGGTTAAACCTCCAATGAGGTGTTGCCAAGGTCAACCAGGAGATAGAATGTTCCTAAATGCCAACCAGTGAGGAAATTAGCCAAAGCAAGAGGCACAAAGCCATACCTCCAAAGACACTCATGCTCACCTGGCATTTGTTGGTGTGTGACTGGGAGGACTTGGGATGGAAAGCTAGGGCTATCCCCATTTCTGTCCACCTTTCATTGGGAAGGGGTTTTGGGGGGCAGCCTCTGGAACGTGTCGTGGGCGTCACTGGCCTGGGAGAGTTCACTGCCCAGGCTTCCGGAGTGAACTCAGGCTTCCTTTCACGTCCACTTTCCACCTATGAAGTTGAGGAAATGGCAGTGGAGGGAGATGAACAAGATGGCCCTTCCAGGTTGGACACTGTGGGGACTCTATTCGGGTCATAAAGGGTAGGTAGTTGCCCCAGCCAGGGTCAGCTCAGGTGAGGACAGGGGTTTGGCCGAGGTGACGGAATACCCAAGAAGGTAGAATCAGATCAGAATCAGACTTGGGGCTTTGTGCAGTCACAGATAATCAATGAGGAGGGAAGAACCAGGCTTGGTGGGGGAAGGACGCCAGGAGAGAGGGAAGCGGGGGGAATCTCCACCGCCTCTGACTTAGACTCGCCAGCGGGTGGCGCTGTAGGACAAGGAGCTGAGGGTCTCTCCAGTGAGCACCGCTTCCGCCCTGGGCTGGGAGCACTCAGAGGACTCCAGAGAGCACCCACGGTGCTGCTCCCAGGGCATCTGCCACAGCCCTAGTTGGTTCCCCAGCAAATGGGGCAAGGAGTGATGGGAGAAAAAAAGATTACCTGGCTGAGCCTGTCCTGCCTGCCTCCGCCCAGGTCCTGGGGAAAAGCAGGCCTGGGAGGGCATCTATGTTGCCACAGTGGGGCCAATTTTGGGTTCTTCAGGAAACTCTTCTGCCTCCTGATGTGCCCCCTCCCCTTTCCATAGGGGATTTCAGAGCGAAAGAGTGGGCTCGATTCAAAATATCCTTCAGCTTCTGGATGTATCTGGAGGAAAGCCTTCTGTCCCCATGAGCGTCCTGCCCTGCCCAGTCCCTTAGTCACTCACAGGGCTCTGGTTGATGCTTCTGCAGTGTGCTTTAGTGATAAGAAAATAATAATTCAGGCTGGGCGCGGTGGCTCAAGCCTGTAATCCCAGCACTTTGGGAGGCCGAGACGGGCGGATCACGAGGTCAGGAGATCGAGACCATCCTGGCTAACACGGTGAAACCCCGTCTCTACTAAAAACAAAAAAAAAAATTAGCCGGGGGTGGTGGCGGGTGCCTGTAGTCCCAGCTACTCGGGAGGCTGAGGCAGGAGAATGGCGTAAACCCGGGAGGCAGAGCTTGCAGTGAGCTGAGATCTGGCCACTGCACTCCAGCCCGGGCGACAGAGCGAAACTCCGTCTCAAAATAAATAAATAAAAAGAAAATAATAATTCATATTAATCTATTGCTTAAAAGTGCCAGTTCCTGTGCTCATCATGTCATATACATTCTTTAATGTAATGATCATCTAATATAGCTTGAAGACACAGTCTGTGATGTGTGGGGCCCTGTCTCTGAGATGCACAGAGAAGCTAGGACTGTTGCTCAAGATCCCACGGAAATCAATTGCTGGGCAGAGCTGGGCTTCGCGCTCTTCTGTGGCATAGTGTGCTACCGCCGGCTCAGGGCCAGCACACTCAGACTCTGCCTGCTTGGGAGATTGGAGGGATGAAGGAAAATGAGTATTGAAGAATTTTGGCTTCCACAGCTGGGTAGATGGTGGTCTCACTTATGAGATGGGAAAGACAGAGAGAGAAGTAAGTTTGGCAAAAAAAATATCAAATGTCTGCCTTGGCCGTGTTGGTTTACAATGAATGTCACACACTCAAGGGGAGACGCTGAGTGAGCAGCTGGATAAATGAGTCTGGGGACCGGGCGTGGTGGCTCATGCCTGTATTACCAGCACTTTGGGAGGCTGAGGTGGGCAGATCACAAGGTCAAGAGATCAAGACCATCCTGGCCAACATGGTGAAACTCGTCTCTACTAAAAATACAAAAATTAGCTGGGCATCGTGGCCCGCACCTGTAATCCCAGCTACTCAGGAGGCTGAGGCAGCAGAATTGCTTGAACCTGGGAGGCAGAGGCTGCAGTGAGCCGAGATTACATCACTGCACTCCAGCCTGGGCGACAGAGCAAGACTCCCTCTCAAAAAAAAAAAAAAGAGTCTGGGGTTCCCAGGTTGAAGATCAACATTAAGAAATCCTTGGCTGGGGCCGGGGGTGGTGGCGCACGCCTGTAATCCCAGCACTTTGGGAGGCCGAGGCCGGCAGATCATGAGGTCAGAAGATCAAGACCACGAAGTCAGGAGATTGAGACCCACCTGGCAAACACAGTGAAACCTCGTCTCTACTAAAAATACAAAAAAAAAAAAAATTAGCCGGGCATAGTGGGCGCCTGTGGTCCCAGTTACTCGGGAGGCTGAGGCAGGAGAATGGCGTGAACCCAGGAGGCAGAGCTTGCAGTGAGCCAAGATCATGCCACTGCAATCCAGCCTGGGCGACAGAGTGAGACTCCGTCACAAAAAAAAAAAAAAAAGAAATCCTCTGCTGGGCGCGGCGGCTCATGCCTGTAATCCCAGCACTTTGGAAGGCCAATGCAGGCAGATCACAAGGTCAAGAGATCAAGACCATCCTGGCCAACATGGTGAAACCCCGTCTCTACTAAAAATACAAAAATTAGCTGGGTGAGGTGGCGGGCACCTGTAGTCCCAGCAACTCGGGAGGCTGAGGCAGGAGAATGGCGTGAACCCGGGAGGCAGAGGTTGCAGTGAGCTGAGATCACGTCCCTGCACTCCAGCCTGGCAACAGAGCAAGACTCCATCTCAAAAAAAAATAAATAAAATAAAAAAAATCCTCAGATTAGAAATGGTATTTATAAAACTTGAAAATTTGCCTCCCTCAGAAAAGGCGTGGTTGGAATGTCTTGGAGGTTAGCCAACTTGAGAGGTCTCTATGTGGCACCCTCATTTGATGGCTCTGAGGCTGGTTTGCTCACTGGTTTTCAAATGAAGACACAAAAGGAGGATAACAAATAGCATTTTTAATTTCAAATAGATCAGCATAAAATTTGCAGAGAGAAGCCAAAGAACGCACAGAAAGACTGAGTGAGGACGTGCCCAGGAATTCGGCTGAGAAGTTCAGCAGCCTGTGTTCGGCAGTCTACCCCCTCGCCCCGGAAGGCTCTCTTTATCCAGAGGGGGTTGACCTTCCAAAGTCAGTCCTGGGGGAGGAGTCCATCTTGGCCTGCTTGATTGACAGGGCCCCAGCACTGAGGAGGCGGGGGCAGGCTCGAGTAATGAACCATTGGCTCTTCCTGCTGTCAGAGGTCCCAGAGAGATAATACTGCCGTGATGAGACATCAGGCATCCCAAAAACAGCAATTAAAACTCATGTTTGGAATAGAAAATGAGGGTTTTCAAAGCACGTCACTGTCATGCTTTCTGCAGCAAATACACAGGTCGTTCTTAACACTTAATGGGCAGAGCCATGGAATCGACCCTTAGCCTGGAGTCTAAAAAATTGTCTTGTAATTTGGTTTTGTCTTGGCAGGTGAGGGCTTGAGAAGAGGCAGGGTCAGCCTGCCCTAGGAGAAGGAGGAGGAGGAGGTGGAGGCTCCAGGTAGAGAGGGTCACTGGGGCTAAGTGGAGACTAATGCTGGCTAACCTAAAAGGGGGGACTTTTACTGAAACCAATTCACCTAAGACTTGAATCTGAGCTCCTTGAAGCAGAACCCGCATAAAAATGGGGGAATGTCAGGGTTGGGGTAAGATAGGGAGTCCTTCTAGGAATTTTCCATTCTGTCAAGATGGCTTCTCAAGGCAGGGAGGGAGGGGTTAGGGGTGGGTGTAGTTGCCCATCCGCAGGGTCCCCTGGCGCACGGCACACTCTTCCCGGTGGGCTTTTAATGCTCTCTGGCGGTCGGCTTCGGTGGGGAAGGTATCAAGGTGGCGGCCCACCTGTGGACAGAAGGGAAGAGTGGGTGGGTGAGGGGAGTCTTCGGTGCAGCCCCTTCCGGTTGCTCCCCTTGCCCACCCCCTACTTCAATCTTAGAATAATGATAAAAATAGCCGTAAGAGGGAGGAAGTCACAGCAAGTGCTGTGAGTCTCCTGGTGCTGAGCTGCGAGGCAGAGAGCAGGGACTGCCCGGGGGAAGTGTTCGTCCTTCTGTCCAGCTCCTTGCTGGGGAAGATGCAGGCAGAACAAAAGTTGCCAGACCATGACCAGACGACCATGCAGTGGGACCTAGTAGCCAGTGTCCTTCACACACTGCTTTTCCACCATTAAAAACCCCAAACGAGCCACCCTGTCCAAGGGGGACCTCCCAACCGTGTCTGCACTCCCTTGCTGGGAATTAGATCACTTCCCTCCTGCCCAGTGGCAGCCACCATAGGAGTCAAGAGCTGAACTTCAACAGCACCAGAAGCAGAGTTCAAGAATAAATCAGAAAAAAAAAAAAAAAAAAAAAAAAAATGCAAGGGAGACAGATTCAAGGAGTGGGAGCCTTTTCAGTTAAGATTTTATGCAATCAGTATCTTGGCCTGCCCTTTCTTCTCAAGAAATGGTGGTGGGTGAAGACCCCGCCACATCTCCTCATGTCCACTGTGTCTGTTACATCACCTCCAAGTGCCACAAAATCCATCCCATTAACTGAGCACAACATCCTCCTGCCTCGGCATTTCTCCTTTGGGATAACCTAAGGATGGCACAGGGTGGAAAGGGTTTGGGCTCATGTGGTCATTCCTGCATCTGGGCTTCTATCTATCTGTTAATTCATGAAAGGCATGTTTATTGAACACAACTCTGTGTCAGATATGGGGGATACAGCAGTAAACCAGAGATACTCGGCTCTACCCTCATGGAGCTTTTAATCTAGAGGGAGAGCAGACGTCCAGCAGTAACTACACAGCTATTACATTACGATGGACAGAGGCCTGGGACATGTGCAGTGACAACAAATTGGGCAGGTCTTGGGGAAGGGATGCATACAGGGGGTCTTGAAGGATGAGCTGGGATTCCAGGGCAAAGGGGGTAGCGTGCATGCTGGCCCTGGGGTCCAAGAAAGCTCAAGTTTGTGAGGGGATGCGGTGGCCGGGTGGAGGGTGGGCAGGGCAGGTCCTGTTTGGATTTGCAGGAGCAGCCAAAGGCTCTGCAGTGGTTCAGGATAAAGTAGGACCCATTCCTGGGACAGCCACAGGGTGCTTGTCAAGAATCCAGGCCAGGGTTGACCACCGTGGAGTGGTTAGCTAAGCCCACAGCGCTGCAGGTTAGCGTAAAGAAAGGTGACAGAAGAAAAATGTGGGGAGAGAGGATGAAATATTAAAAGGGGGTAGAGGGAAGATAAGGAGGGGCTTATAGGGAAAGTCTGTGTTCTCTGGACCCGGTGGAATCACCCTTGGACTGTTTATCATTTCACATCGAGGGAACAGAGGCCCAGGGCAGAGTGTGGTTCAGGGCTGCCCCCACAGGGAACTGGTGACCCCCAACCTCTGGACTCTAAGTTCTGGATTCTTTCTAGAATATTCTGTCACAGCTGCTGCTCCTGCTGTGTCTAGGGTGCTCCCTACACCTCACTTGCTGAGGTGAAAGAAGGCAGGGGGCTGTGGAGGGCTGTTAGAAACCCATAAAAATCAAATGGTGACCGGAGATTCCGTTCTTCCAGGAATAACCACGTTCTTCACCTTCCAGCGGATGTGGACCCCTTGGGGATGCTCCTTGGAAATCCATGGGCCCTCTTCTTCTGGGGAATAAAAATGCCCACAACTGCTTACATAAAAAACAGTGCAGGCAATTTAGGAGGTTTCAGGGCCCTTTGCAAGTCCCTCTAGGGACCCTCCATGGCAGCATTTCTCAGAGCTGTCCAGCCTCAGCCCAGCCGCAGCACCAGTTGCAGTCCCAGTCCCAGCCTCAGGTTTCAGATTTTTTAGGTTTGCCCCAGAATCGCCTTGGGGCTCTTGCAACCAAGGGAGAGGCCTGAGCCCAGCCCGAAAGCTACTGAGCCCCTCAGGTCAGGGCGCGTGGCACAGTCACCCAGTGCCTACCTGGACCCAGGGCTGCATGTCTGCCGTGCAACTCATTTCCATCAATCAAACCATGATCGTGTCCTCAGCTCAATCTCAACATTTCGGAAAAATGTCCAAGTAGCCTCACAAGACACACTGAGAAGAGAGAAGGCCTTGCACAGTGTGTAGGAGGAAAATAGTCTGTGGACAAAGGGCTTCTTGTGACACCTTTGTGACCTTCTGGCGAGTGGTAGCCTGATTTTTACACTGTGGCATGATCTTCCCGAGGCCCGTGGCTCCTAAAAGGCAGCTAGAGGCCGGGCGCAGTGGCTCACACTTACAATTCCAGTGCTTTGGGAGGCCAAGGCAGGCGGATCACTTGTCAGGAGTTTGAGACCAGCCTGGTCTGGCCAACATGGCAAGACCTCATCTCTACTAAAAATACAAAAATTAGCCGGGCCTGGTGGTGGGCACTTGTAGTCCCAGCTACTGGGACGGCTAAGGCAGGAGAATCACCTGAACCCAGGAGGCAGAGGTTGCAGTGAGCCGAGATTGTGCCACTGCATTCCAGCCTGGGCAACAGTGAGATTCCGTCTATAAAAAAAAAAAAAAAAAGGGCAACTAGAGACGCTTAGGAAGACAGGTGCATCAGGGTCTTGGGGACATGCAGCCACCCTGGTGTCCAGCCGGCTTGGACCCGAGGCATCCATGGCCTTAGTGGCATCCAGATTGGCGGTCGTGCTGTCTCTGGTGGCCAGTCACCAATGGTGTCTTTTTGTTTGCTTTTTAGAACACAGGCATATTTTTCAAATAGTAATAATAACTATTTATATTTGACTTTGCAAAATGTTTAGCATGTGAAAACAACTATCCATGTAGTTACAATGTCACTATAACAATTTTCCTTTTCCCCCCAAGTCAGGTTCTCACTCTGTCACCCAGGCTGGAGTGCAGTGGCACAATCACGGCTTACTGCAGCCTCAAACTCTTGGGCTCAAGGGATCCTCCTGCCTTGTGTGCACCACCATGCCCAGCTAATTTTTGTATTTTTTTGTAGAGACAAGGGTCTCAATATGTTGACCAGGGTGGTCTGGAACCCCTAGCCTCAAGTGATCCTCTTCCCTTGGCCTCCCAAAGTTAATTTTACTTTTTATTTTTTATTTTTTTTAATTTTTTTTTTTTGAGGCGGAGTCTCACTCTGTCGCCCAGGCTGGAGTGCAGTGGCCAGATCTCAGCTCACTGCAAGCTCCGCCTCCCAGGTTTACGCCATTCTCCTGCCTCAGCCTCCTGAGTAGCTGGGACTACAGGCGCCTGCCACCTCACCCGGCTAGTTTTTTGTATTTTTTAGTAGAGACAGGGTTTCACCGTGTTAGCCAGGATGGTCTCGATCTCCTGACCTTGTGATCCGCCCGTCTCGGTCTCCCAAAGTGCTGGGATTACAGGCTTGAGCCACCGCGCCCAGCTATTTTATTTTTTAAAAAGATATTTGCAACAGCCTTGTTGAGGGATGATTCATCTACCTAACCTGCAAAACCTGCCTTTATTTGATGAGTCTGGACATACGCAAATAGCCCTGAAACCATCACTACAATAAAAAAATAGCCATCAGGCTGGGCGCGGTGGCTCACGTCTGTAATCCTAGCATTTTGGGAGGCTGAGGTGGGCGGATCACGGAGTCAGGAGTTCGAGGCCATCCTGGCTAACATGGTGAAACCCCGTCTCTACTAAAAAATACAAAACAAAATTATCCGGGCGTGGTGGCGGGCGCCTGTAGTCCCAGCTACTGGGAGGCTGAGGCAGGAGAATGCCATGAACCCGGGAGGCGGAGCTTGCAGTGAGCCGAGATCATGCCACTGCACTCCAGCCTGGGCGACACAGCGAGACTCTGTCTCAAAAAAAAAAAAAAAATAGCCATCAATGGCCAGACAAGGTGACTCACACCTGTAATCCAAGCCGTTTGGGAGGCCAAGGTAAGTGGATTGCTTGAGCCCAGGAGTTAGAGACCAGCCTAGGCAACATGGCGAAACTCTTTCTCTACATATAATACAAAAATTAGCCAGGCAAGGTGGCACATGCCTGTAGTTCCAGTCACTTGAGAGACTGAGATGGGAGGATTGATTGAGTCTGGAATGTTGAGGCTGCAATGAGCCATTGTCATGCCACTGCACTCCAGACTATGGGACAGAGACCCTGTCTCTAAAAAAAAAAAAAAAAAAAAAAAAACAATTCCAAAGCTTCCTCATGCCCAGTTGGTTTTTTGCTGTTTTGCTTTTTGGAGATTTTTTTGGTGAGAACCCTTAAGATGAGATCTGATCTCTTAGCAGCATTTTCAAGTGCACAGAATAGTATATGAACTATTGCTTTTTTTTTTTTTTTTTTTTTTTTTTTTTTTTGAGGCGGAGTTTTGCTCCTGTTGCCCAGGCTGGAGTGCAATGGTATGATCTCGGCTCACTGCAACTTCCACCTCCTGGGTTCAAGTGATTCTCCTGCCTCAGCCTCCCGAGTAGCTGGGATTACAGGTGTGCACCACCATGCCCGGCTAATTTTTTGTATTTTTATTAGAAACGGGGTTTCTCCATGTTGGCCAGGCTGGCCTCGGACTCCTCACCTCAGGTGATCCACCCGCCTCGGCCTCGAAAAGTGCTGGGATTACAGGCGTGAGCCACAGTGCCCACGTATATGCATTACTGTTAACTCTAGGCACAGTGTTGTACAGCAGGTCTCTAGAGAGTATTCATTTTGCATAAATGAAACTACCCCTTGAATAGCAGCTCCCATTTGCCCCTGCCCCAAGTCCCTGGCAGCCACCTTTCTTCTCTCTGCTTCTCTGAGTGCCCATGGCTCTTCACAGGGGAGCATAGCTCTGTAAACCACCTCTCGGCCATGTCCATTCTTTCCTCCTTGGCCTTTGTAGTGAGCTGAACCATGACTCCCAAAAACACAGGTCCATGTACTAACCCTCAGAACTTGAGAATGTGGCCTTATTTGGAGACAGGGTCTTTGCAGATATAATTAAAGATCTTGAGATGAGATCATCCTAGATTATTCAGGTGGGTCCTAAATCCAATCACAAGCGTCTTTAGAAGAAACAGAAGACACAGAGGAGACAGCCATGTGAAGGCAGAGGCAGAGATGAGAGCGATGTGGCCACAACCAAGAAGCATCAGGAGCCCGCAGGAGCTGGAGGAGGCAGGGAGGGTTCTCCTTAGAGCCTCCCAGGGAGTGCAGCCCTGACGACACTTTGATTTGTTGGTCTGGCCTCCAGAAGTGTGACAGCAAACATTTCTATGGTTTTGTGACAATTTGTTATAGCAGCCTCTAGAAGCTAATATAGCCTTCAAGCCATTCCCTGGGCAAATCAGCATGCAGCGATGGTGGGCGGGGCTGCGGCTGGCTCTGCTGGTGGCAGGAGGCTCACCAGCACCCACTCATCTCATACCCTAAGAAGGTGGCTGGAGGATTGAAGTCCTAAGGAGCTGCTCAGTCTAACCACACAAGGACAAAAGAGAACCCTGATGAGAAACTTTCTTTTACGCCATCGCCGTTTACTTCACTGAAGCAGAAGCATTCACCCATCCATCCATCTAAAAAATATTTATTAAGCACCTACTGTGTGCCAGCAGCTGCTAAGCACATACGCCTTGCACTTCAGAGTTCCAAGTTCCATATTCCCCTTGGTTTTCTAAAGGAGTGTTTTGGGCATGAGAGGCTCCCCACCGATGACTAACCACACACTCTTTGGCACCTGCTGTGCACTGACATTGGGAGAGGCACAGCGCATGTCACCTGTGGTCTCTGATGTGGACAACTTCCATTCCAACTGGAATCTCATGGAGTGAATTCATCCCAGAGCGGGGCTCAAGGAAGGGCTCGCCCTCTATGAAGCAGGGTCTGCTCCTGGCCTGTTTCCTGAGGGACCCCCAGTGCCTGGCACAGAACCTGGCATTTGAGAAGTGTTTAAACAAGGTTGGGTGGACGATCAAATGTATGAATGAATGATGAGTGAAGGAAATTGAGAGAATCTGACCTCTGGTGGCCAGCAAGGGCTTCTCATGCCAGGAGGGACTTGAGTGTGCCCTGGAAGGACTGTGGCGAGGGAGGTGGGAAGGGAGGGAACAGAAGGGAAACAGATCCTCAGAAGCCGGAGGGGGCCCAGCAAGGTGGAGTCTGGAGGCAAAAACCAAAGGAGATGCTTAATGCCTGGGCCTGGCAGACTCCACTGAAAGCGAACTCAAGCAAAAGTGTCTACCCCAGGTGGGATGGGCCCTTCAGAAAGAGAAGGGAGATGGGGCCTATTCGGGACCCACGAAGTCTCCAAATCCCTAACCAAAAAAACCAGTTGTCTGTGGAGAGGGGAGTTCCGATCCTCAATGGGCCTGGTAGCTGGGTGCCTCTCTGCAAAATTTGTCCTGGAGGCCAGAACTGGCATGTTCAGCCCCTTGTCAACAGCAATGCTAGGACAAGAACAGACCTGCTATTTGCTGGGCGCTGTGCATTTATTTCATATAAGCCTCGGAATGCCGTGAGGAGGCCGGCACCATTGTTGTCTCCATTTTACAGTTGGGAAAGTAGAAGTCCCAGAAGGTTAAGTCATTTGCCCCATTTCAGAGATTGAACCCAGAGCTGCAAGACTCAGGGCCCCAAGCCCTTCCTTCATCACGAGCTCCATTGCCTCTTATTAAATGCTCATGGAGTCCGTGAAGCAAAAGTCGCTGGCTGCAAGGTCATGGCTCTGCCCCACATGCACACTCCCCCCTCTCCAAGCAGCCCAGCCACACATGAGGAGCCTGAGTACAAGTCAGGCCTCAAGCCCTTGTGTGGTCACGACCCTGTGGACCCCTGGAGTCAAAGGATGAAGAGCTATGGAGCTAGGAATTCCTTCTGAGATGCTTCTAAATTAAGCCATCTGCGGTCTGTCTCTGCCTGGAGCTAAGAAATTGTAACGGCTTTGGCAGGAGACAGCTTTGCTGAATGGAGCTCTGAGCTGCTCTAAGGTCAGTGCAGGTAAATAAGAGGCAAGCGCCACAGCCGCCAGCAGCCCTGGGAGCCGGGCGGGCGGGCAGCTTTATCCGGGTTGGCGAAGGAGCTGGTCCTGTTTGAATGGGGAGCACTGCACAAATCTAAATAGCATCACAGAAATAAGGACAGAGTGCTGCCATGCAGTGTCCTGGAAATACACCGGTGAGGAAGGCAGAGCCCACATGGACCCAGGGAGACATCTTGGGAAGGGGTCACTAAACACATTATGCATGTGATTGTGACATTTAGACAAGAGCTATATATATATAAAAAAATTTTTTTAAGGAGTTTCATTCTCGTTAAAAATGGAGTGCATTTTAAGGAGTTTTTAAAATGCACTCCTTAAAATGGAGTGCATTTTAAGGAGTTTAAAAATGGAGTGCATTTTAAGGAGTTTCATTCTCGTTAAAAATGGAGTGCATCCAAAAGATGGAGTGCAGTGGTACGATCTCAGCTAACTGCAAACTCTGCCTCCCGGGTTCAAGCGATTCTCCTACCTCAGCTTCCTGAGTAGCTGGGACTACAGGTGTCCGCCACCAGGCCCGGCTAATTTTTTGTATTTTTAGTAGAGATGGGGTTTCACCATGTTGGCCAAGCCGGTCTGGAACTTCTGACCTCAGGTGATCCACCCGCCTTGGCCTCCCAAAGTGCTGGGATTACAGGCGTGAGCCACAGCACCTGGCCGACAAGAGCTATTTAATAAGATTGTGGACTGGACGATCTACCTCCATCTGGGCTCAGGAAGGGGTCTCTGGGGAGGATGAAGGAGCAAGCCAGGGGTAAAGGAAGGGGCAAAGGAGGAATGGGGGTGAATTCGAGGAAATGAAAGCAAGCCCTTCCTGTTATGGGCAGCTAGATGTGTCGGGGAGATGAGCAGCTACTAGATCCTAGAAGAGATTTCTACTCCATGTGCCTAGGAATCATGGTTCCCGCCTGGGATAACATCCTTTTCCTCTCTGCTACTGGATCAGAATAAAATATTCCCAGAGAGTCAGGTTTGGAAGCGAGCTTAGGGATACTGAATCTAACTCTCTCATACTACAGATGGGAATCCCAAGGACCGAAGGTGGGAAGTGACCCTCCCAGGTCTCCCGCGAGTCCTGGGCAGAGCTGAGACCAGCCACCAGAGAGCAGTCCCCTTCCTCAGCACTGCAGTCCCTGAACCGAGGTCTCACTTTGTTGCCTCCTGCATCTAGAGACATGGGCCCCGTTTTCTAACTGATTTGAAAGCATCTGTGCTTTTCCAATCCACTTGTAATGAACCAACTTTTCATTTGATTGATATCCTTAATGGTACCTTTGACATTTCACTAATGTTTACTCTGTTGTTCTTTTTCTAGCATCTAGAGTCATTGGCTTAGCTAATTGCCTTTCATCTTTCTTTTTTCTCCAATATTAGCATTTATATAACACAGCGTTAGCAACTGTGTTCCCTCTAAATTCTCTTTTAGCTCATTTCACAAGTTTTGAGTATATTTGTTTTTGCTCAGTTCTCTTTTAATCTAATTTCTGTTTGGATTTCTCCTTTGATTCCTAAGTTATTTATAAGCATGATTTTACATTTCCAGGCAATTTTATCACTTAGGTTTGTTACTGATTTCTAATTCAGTTTCTTTGGTGCTAAAGTAATCCTCACAAGTCAGGCCTTTTGGTATTTATTGAGGTTTTGCTTTGTATTCTTCCTTGAAAAATCTGTTCTACTTTCAATGAAAAAAATCCCCATGTGGAATGAACTGGTGCTATCCTAGAGAAGATGTCAATAGGAACTGGGTTGGGGCTAAGATGTGGCCCTTGTCCTTGTATTTATGTATTCATGATTTTATTCTATGCTTATTTATTAACCATCCACTGTGTGTCAGTGATGGGGCTAGTCCCAGAGATACAGGGAGAAACTACTAATAGAAATAAAATCGGCCAGGCGTGGTGGCTCACACCTGTAATCCCAGCACTTTGGGAGGCCGAGGTGGGCGGATCACGAGGTCAGGATATTGAGACCGTCCTGGCTAACACTGTGAAACTCTACTAAAAAAATTTTAAAAATTAGCCGGGTGTGGTGGTGGACGCCTGTAGTCCCAGCTATGCAGGAGGCTGAGGCAGGAGAGTGGCCTGAACCCGGGAGGTGGAGCTTGCAGTGAGCAGAGATGTGCTACTGCACTCTAGCCTGGGCAACAGAGCGAGACTCCGTCTAAATAAATAAATAAATAAATAAATAAAAATAAAATCACACAACGAATTCTTCAATTAGGTTCAGTATTAAAATTGGGTTCAGTATTAAAAGAAATACCAGGTTCTGTAAGAGTTTATGATACAGAGACTCCAACTCTGATTGAGGCCAGAGAAGGCTTCCCTGAGGAAATAGCACACAAGCAGATACTCAAAGAGACAGAGTAGCTGGTGCAGGGGTCCCACAGCAGGAGAAAGGAACAGGTGGTTTCCAGAGGGGAAATTTGAGTGGCCAACAAACAGGGCAGTATGCTCAACGCAACACATCATCAGGGAATAGCACATTAAGCAAGAGAATAAGCATTTCACACCCATCGGATTGGTAATAGTGGGAGAGTCTGACATGAGAAACGGGAACTTCCATGCACTACTAGCGAGTGTGTTCATCCGTACAACCTATTTAGATGAACTTGGCATAGCCAGAAAGTTTACACACACTCCATGGAACCCATGAGTCCGTATTTCCATACATACCCTGCAGAAATTCTCAAAAATGTTCACTAAGAGACATGCATAAGGAATCCTCATGGTAGTACTATGTCAATAAATGCCGGAAATAACTGCATGTGCATAAGTGGGGCCTGCTAGGACGAAGGGTGGTGAATTCAGATGGCGGAACACCTTGCATCCACTACAGTGAACACTCCAGAGAGGCCCCGCCCAACATGGCAGCCCCCAGCCACATGCAGCTATTTCAGTGTCAATGGATTAAAATTGAACAAAATCTAAAACTTAGTTCCTAAGTTGCACTAACTACATACCAAGTGCTCAATAGGCTGGGCACAGCAGCTCACACTTGTAATTTCAGCTTTCTGGGAGGCTGAGGCAGGAGAATCGCTTAAGCTCAGAAGTTCGAGACCAGCCTGGACAATATAGCAAGACCCCATCTCTAAAAAAAAAATTTTAGCAGGGCATGGTTGCACCCACCTGTGGTCCCAGGAACTAGGGAGATTGAGGGGGAGGACTGCTTGAGCCCAGGAGGTGGAGGCTGCAATGATTCATGATCTTACCCCTGCACTCCAGCCTGGGTGACAGAGTGAGGCGCTATCTCTCAAAACAAAAACAAAAAAACGTCAAAAAAAAAAAAAAAAGAAAGAAAGAAAACCCAAGTGCCGCCAGGTGCAATGGCTCACGCCTGTAATTCCAGCACTTTGGGAGACCGAGGCAGGTGGATCACAAGGTCAGGAGTTTGAGACCATCCTGACCAACATGGTGAAACCCTGTCTCTACTAAAAATATAAAAATTAGCGGTTGTGGTAGGGCGTGTCTGCAATCCCAGCTACTCAGGAGGCTGAGGCAGGAGAATCTCTTGAACCTGGGAGGTGGAGGTTGCAGTGAGCTGAGATCGTGCCACTACACTCCAGCCTGGGAGACTGAGTGAGACTGTCTCAAAAAAAAGCCCCAAGTGCTCAGTGGCCCTGAGTAGCCAGTGGCTACTGCAGTGGACAGGTGGATGTAGAACATTTTTATCAGAAAGTTGTATTAGACAGTGTTGTTACAGATCTATCAGAACCAATGCATATAAATCTCAAAAACTCAACGTCGCATGAAAAATAAATTACAGAATGGAACCTAAGCATGATTTCCTTGACATGAAAAAAGTAAAAAACATACAAAATGCTTCCCTGTGTTACTCCAGCATATGTGTGAATCTGCTTAGACAGGAAAGGGGCGGAAGGAAAAGAATGTTCTCAGAGGTCATGCCAGGCTCTGTCTCTGGGAGGAAGGGGACGGAGCCCAGGGAGGGAAGCACAGAGGATTTCAGTTTTATTTCTACGTGACTATTGTCTTTTCTTCTTTTTCATATGAAAACACAAATATGGGTTCAAACTGCGTTTGTGGGAGGTGACCTGGGGTGAGGGAGGGCCTCCCCATGCCACACACAGTTTAGAAAGAGTAACTCTGTTTTATGAGTTTCATTTATTGGAGATGTGGGCAGAATTCCACACTTGAATACAAAGTTTTGCCATAGGAACCATAGCCACCAGTGGTGGGTGACGTTGGCTTACATATGTGACTTCCCAATGGCCCTTCCTGTTGGGCTTATCCAGCTTCATGGGGGCTTAAATTCACCTCCATGCCTGAGAAAATATCCAAGACGCAGAGGCTCTCCCTGGGGGGGAGGTGTTGCGCGGCACCAGCCTTCTGCTGGGTTGAATGGCTCTGGTCCACAAGCTGAAAAGCGGGCTGCCTTTGCCTTCTTCCCCTTCCCTCTTTCCTTGCCTTCTTACCCTCTCCGCCTGACGCCTCTGCCACAGGTGGGGAGTTCAGGCAGCCACAGCCCTGGGGCTCTTCATGCTGGGAGGGCAGGGGCCATGAGTTTTGTGTTGAGCTTCCTGTCCAGTGTCATGCCTTGCTGTTGCTTGTGAAGCCATCCGAGAGACACGTGGAGGGTGTGTGTGTGTGTGTGTGTGTGTGTGTGTGTGTGTGTGTGTACACGCACCACAATGGCCAGAAGAAACCAAATCCGGCGCTGTACAAATTGACAGGTCAATCAGCTTTTCCACAGTACTTTCTGAGTCCAGGTCCCCCACCCAGTCCCACCGCCGGGGCAGCTGAGCCAGCAGACACCCCCCTCCCCATGCATTGGGCACACGAAGCTCCCTGAACTGCACACCAAGCTTCCAGTGCCAGGTCTGGAGACTGAGAAAGCAAAAGGAAGGATCTGGGGGGGTGGAAAAACAGATTAAGAAAAAAAAAATCTGCCACAAAACTAAAAAAAAAAAAAAAAAAAAAAAAAGACAGCCATAGAGATTTTAGTTGAGTTTTTAAGTGACAACTGCTCAGGTGACTGGGAGAGAGATTTTGTTTTAAAAGATTGAGAGGCTGTCTCCTCTAATGAGAGGCACTTGAAAATTATGGATCAGTCCCAGGTCAGTAATTCCTGTCAAGTTCGGGGCAGCTGGAGGTCAGAGGCCCTGGTAGAACACAGATTCATGCAGGACATCGTTGGAGAGCAGGCTGGGTCCTCAGCTCTGATGTAGCAGGTTGTCGTTTAAGTAATTAACAAGGGTAACAATCTCTCCTGAGACATCTGGTCCCCTAGATTGTTATTCTGCCACTGGCTCTCATTTCTCTGTGGTCCAAAAATAGATGAGCAAGGACACAGGACCCAACCCTCCCTGCTGACACATGCTGCGATTTCAAAGAACAGCCAAGCTCAGCTTGGAAAACAAACTTCCTGCCTTCCTGCAAGGTCTAATGTAGGTTCTCAAATGGCACCGGCACCACTCTCAGTGAACTGTGCCCAGGGAATGGGGAGGAGCAGCGACCTTGAGGGAATGGGGCGGGGGACCACTCGTTTGACAAAGGAGGAGACTGAAGCTCAGGAAGGGTAGGACACTGGCCCAAGGACACCCAGCTACTAAGTGACAGAGTCCCAACAGGAATCCAGAGCTGTTCTCCATGGACTGACTGCAGGGCTGCGGAACTTACCGGAGCAGAAGGAAAGTTAGATATTTGTGCCTTTGAAAATGAGAATTGATTTGCTCCTTCGAGAAGCCATACCAATGGCTCCAGGTCATTCGCAAGGATTAGTGAAGGCCAGTCAGCAGCAGTTGAAATCAAAATTGAACAATGAAGCTGTTTGCTAGATGCTACTAGCAAAATAATTGGGTAATGCCAGTCCCAAGGTGGGGTGTGTGTGTGAACTTTCCATCAACCTCGGGTCAGCTCCTAAGCTTTTTCAGCTTCTAAGTTCAGTAGGCTGCAGGTGAATGAGAGTTGTAGTGGAGGACACAGCAGACTCCCCTCGTCTGCGGCCAGACCTTGGTGGCCAATTATCACCCTGTTCTGGCCTCTAAAGTCAGAATCTAGGTGATGATCACTCATCTGATTCAACTGGACTATCTTTTAAAGTGACTCTTTTTAAAAACAGCTTTATTGAGATATAATTCACATACTATAAACTTCACCAATTTTAGCATGTTCTTAGGATTGTACAACCACTTCCACATTCTAAGTCTAGAACATTTCATCACTCCCAAAGGAAATTTTATAGCCATTAGCAGTCACTCCTATTCCTCTTCCCTAGCCTCTGGAAACCACTAATCTATTTTCTGTTGGTGTGGCTTTCCCTATTTTGGACTCTTCATATAAATGGAATTATACAATGTGGGGTCTTTTGTGACTGGCTGCTTTCATTCCCTTAGCATCATGTTTTCAAGGTTCATCCATGTTACAGCACGGAGCATCGCTTCATTCCTTTCCAGGGAATAGTATTCCTTTGTATGGATGGACCACGTTTTTGTTACCCATTCATCAGTTGATTGACCTTGGGTTGTTTCCATTTTTGACTATTATGAGTAATGCTGCTCGAACATTCATGTACAAGTTTTTGTGTGGATGTATATTTTCATTTCTCTTGGGTGTTTTTCTAAGAGTAGAATTTCTGGTTGATATGGGAGCTCTATGTTTAGCCTTTTGGAGAACTGCCAAAGTATTTCCAACTTGGCTGCACCATTTTTGATTCCCACCAGCACATATGGGTGTTCCAGTTTCTCCATCTCCTCACCAACACTTGTTGTTGTCTGTCATTTTTACTCTAGCCATCCTAGGGGCAGTGAAGTCCCATCTCATTGTGATTTTGATTTGTGTTTCCGTGATGGCTCATGATGTTGTTGAGCATCTTTTCATGTGTGTGTTTATCTCCTTTGGAGAAATGTCTGTTCCTATCTTTTGCCTTTTTTTTTTTTTTTTGTCTTTTTTTTGAGACAGAGTCTCGCTCTGTCGCCCAGGCTGGAGTGCAGTGGCACAATCTCAGCTCAATGCAAGCTCTGCCTCCCAGGTTTACACTATTCTTCTGCCTCAGCCTCCTGAGCAGCTGGGACTACAGGTGCCCGCCACTATGCCCAGCTAATTTTTTTGTATTTTTAGTAGAGACGGGGTTTCACCATGTTAGCCAGGATGGTCTCGATCTCCTGACCTTGTGATCTGCCTGCCTTGGATTCCCAAAGTGCTGGGATTACAGGCGTGAGCCACTGTGCTCAGCCACCCATTTTTAAATTGAGTTATTTATCTTTTTATTACTGATTTTTTTTTTCTTTTTGAGACAGAGTCTTGCTCTGTCACCTAGGCTGGAGTGCAATGGCACAATCTTGGCCCAATGCAACCTCTGCCTCCTGGGTTCAAATGAATCTCCTGCCTCAGCCTCCTGAGTAGCTGGGATTACAGTGTGTGCCATCACGCCTGGCTAATTTTTATATTTTTAGTAGAGACGGGGTTTCACCATGTTGGTCGGGCTGGTCTCAAACTCCTAACCTCAGGTGATCTGCCCACCTCGGCTGGGATTACAGGCGTGAGCCACCACACCTGTCTTTATTTTTATTTATTTATTTTTTTTGAGACAGAGTTTCACTCTTGTTGCTCAGGCTGGAGTGCAATGGCACAATCTCGGCTCACTGCAACCTCTGCCTCCTAGGTTCAAGAGATTCTCCTGCCTCAGCCTCCTGAGTAGCTGGGATTACAGGCGCCTGCCACCACACCTGGCTGATTTTTATATTTTTAGTAGACGTGAGGGTTTCGCCATGTTGGCCAGGCTAATCTCGAACTCCTGACCTCAGGTGATCCTCCCGCCTCTGCCTCCCAAAGCGCTGGGATTACAGGCATGAGCCACCACACCTGGACTTTATTACTGACTTATAAGAGTAATTTGTATATTCATCAACACAAGTCTCTTGTCAGACATATGATTTACAAATATTTTCTCCCATTCCGCTGGTTGTCTTCTTATTTTCTTGATAGTATTGTTTGAAGCACAAAAGCTTTCAAAGTTTAGTGAAGTCTAATTTATTTATTTTTATGTAGTGGGCTATATATTTTATTTCCTTTTCTATAAATATCATCTTAATATAGCATAAAAAGATAAGCAATTTTAGGAATACCTAGCAATTTATTTTCATGACTTCTTTAAGGCAAGGATGGCAGTACTGTTTCATTTCACTTAGCTCTAATAGACTGGTGGTAGCTGATGGCCATCCTCTGTTACAAAATATTCTAAGGCCGAACCTAGACAGGTGAAAAAAAGTACACAACGATTGATCAGTAAGGTCTGCCATGGGCACAGCAGGGAGGTAGAGTGCCACGTTTTCACTCTGAAAGATCAACGTGGAGTCTCCTATGGTAACAATGGTGCTTATAAACTCAGAACTGGGGGAGGAGACATCTACATGTTCCACTGCCCTCAACTCTCTCACTATGCAACCTCAGGTCGCCCGCACCTGGGATAGCCAGCGGGTAGGTTGGAGCAAGGGGAGGATGCAGCGATGGAAAGAAAGGAGATGAGGAGGCCAGCAGGGGCTGGGGAAGGACTCCCTGCAGCCTTGTGAGTTACCCAGTGGTCTCCATTTGCATGGGGTGCCAGAAGGACTAACAAAGTTCCCATAGTCGGCTTGGGGAGAATAATGCCAGCCACTTTGAAAAAATCGGTTCTCCGGGTGTACAGCAGGAGGAGGAAGCTTTTGGGAAACCGCCTTAACCAGGGCCTGTGAGGCAAGGGTGAGGTCCCTGATTAAATCTTGAGCGTGATCCTAAAACCGTCCTCAGCCTTGAGTCTGGCTGGGACTGTCCTGCCGCTCAGTGCTCATCCCTGGCTGGGCTGGGACCCAGCAGGCTCTGAGAGTTGACCGACTTCAGTGTGCACTGGGCTTCCTCCTGTGCCCCCACAGCAGTAGCTCTGGTTCCATAGGCAGGCCTGGAAGCCATGGAAGCATCCATCACCTTAGCCTTGCATCTTGAGCCTTCTCTTTCAAACACCTGGGCCCAGGAAGAACCTCACACTGGCAGCTGCTGTGCGGGGGCCAGGGACAACCTGGGGAGAGGGAAAGACCCCTTCCTGTTTCGTGTCCGCACCTTGGAGCCCCTGTCCAACACACGCACCCAACACACACCCTGCACGCACACACCCCAGGATGCAAATGATAACCGCCGTGCCATCACTTGTGAAGCTTGACAGAAAATAATGAGAAACACTAAATCTTTTATAAGGTCAACACTTGCCTTAGCCGAGCAGCTGTCAAACAAGAAAAGAATTTAGCGCCGGAGCCACGAAACTTCCATCGGCTCATTAAACCCAACAGGGCCCGGGCCTGGCGTGGCGGAGGAGACGCGGGGCCTTCCGTTTTGTGTCAGTAATTTGCGGTGGAGGAGGCAGAAGAAACAGCCAGCGCCAAAGGGGCCTGGGGACTGGCTGGGGAATCGTTAGCGCGCCAGGAGCGGCCTCGGCTCCTAATTGGAAGCATTGGGCATTATCAACGGAGGATTTGCCTCAGTTCCCTGACAGCTCGTGGGCCCAAAATGATCGCCCACTTGTCAGTGTAAAAGACCATTAAAAACAAACCATTTTGATTTAATTGGAGGCGGTGCACCGCGGGGCCAGGTGAGGGGCTCGTCAGCCCGGCTCCCCCAAGCTGCCGCCCCCTCTCCCTCTGTGTGGTGGGGCTCAGGGGGTGGGGTGGGACAGTGTGTGTGTTTTCCAGACTTTTCGCCTTTCAAAAACTGTCTGAGAAAGGAGTGAATGGGAGACGGAGGGAACTTCACAGCGACAGTGAGGCCGCTTTCAATGGGGTTGTCAACAAAGGCCCTGACAAGCCAAGCCGCTGGGGAGGGGGTTCCCCCTTTTCTTTGCAGAACGCAGATGATGGGAGGCTGCTCAGCTCCTTCTTCTGGAGGGGTCCTGCCGCAACTTGCCCATCCCTGCTTAGAAATATCAGGACAGGGGAGGTCACGGCAGAGCCTGATCTTCAGTGGGGAGGAGGACTTTTATTGTGAGGACTAAGAAGTTAGTGAAGGGACTGTGTTGACGGAGACCCTGCTGAGGTGTCTTTGCGAATGGGACGGCCCCTAGAGATCTGGGGTGGTGTCTCAGCAGGGTTCCCCCAGTGGAGGCCTGGGTGCTGATGATGCCTGCTCGAGAATCCTACATTGTCTCAGTATGAAGAGGGCGCTTGTATCAATATTAACTTAAACTCCTGGTGGGTTCTCCCACCGGGGCAGGTGCCTCCAAGCACACGGATCATCCATCTGTGCGCGGAACCTGAGTATGACTCGGAGCGGAGACTGCCTGATGCCAGGGACTGTATGTTTTGCATGTTGATTCTCGGTATCATGTACGCCATGGGTGCTTGATGAATATTAATTGGCACTTGCCAGATCTCAGGTCTGTATGTTTGTGTATTAATCTCACCCCTGTCTCACAACGCGAAGATCTCATTTGCTGCTTTCTGCTTCTCTGACAAGACAACACACGCAGGACCACACAGGGCTGGGGGGCGTGTTAGGGAAAGGGCGGGAGGCACGCCAGCTGATCCCTTCCTAAGCCTCTACTGTTCATTCTGATGAAGGATCGGGCTGGGAGGAGACACCAGGTCCCTGGTGAGCATCAAATTCCAGAGCTCCAAATTTTACTGCTGAATTTAGACAATGGGGATTCCTTAATTACCTTCTCTGGAAATTTACCTGACAGTGCTTTCTCAGGTAGCACAAGGTGCTTATCCAGCCCCATGGTTCCTCGGTTGACAGTCTTTGATTTTGTGCTCGGTTGCAAATTAAGTCCTTTGCTGAGCCGTCCATGCAGTGTCCGTCAGGACTTTATTGCTCATTAATATAGGCTGTTGAACAACTCCTGCGTTACTGCCAGGGAAGCTGGGGACACACTCAGATGTTTGGTGTCCTCGGCCGATGGGGGTGGAGTGTACTGCAGACAGGTTTGGTGTTGTTATTCCCCTTTTATCTGATTGGAATAATGACCAGGAAGGACTTTTTCTGGTATCTTTTAAGAAGGAGCAGAACCTTTCTGTGGCTGATGAGGCTATGCCTGACAAGTCACAAATAGGACTATTAGAGCTAAGTGTCCTCAGCTAGGTAGCAAAGATGTTAATGCCATATTGTAGGCATGGTTCTAGGGAACTGTCAGCAGACAGGAGGCCTTCAAAGGTCTTGGGGTAACTCTACTTTTAGAGGCACCCAGTAGACACCAGACAAATCTTGGCCAGATCGTTGGATGAACAAATAGATGAACGGATGGATGGATGGATGGATGGATGGATGGATGGATGGATGGATGGATGGATAGATGGTTGGATAGATGAATGAATGGACAGATGGATGGATGGATGGATGGATGGACAGATGAGTGGGTCAGGAGCCTGGGGATGAGGCAACACAGCCCTTAGGAATGCATCCAAGATTCAGGCACCCTGAAGATCTCTGCTTTGCTCAGCTTAAACTCTAAGTGGAAGAAGTGTTTTACTTTCTTCAATATTTGTACCTGTCTCCTTCCAAGTAATCTGAAGGCATCTGGCGGATTGCATGCAATGTGAAACAAGGTGTTTAAGGTCTGGGCACAGTGGCTCATGTCTGTAATCCTAACATTTTGGTGGGCTAAGGTGGGCGGATCTCTTGAGCCCAGGAGTTCAAGACCAGCCTAGGCAACATGGTAAAACCCTGCCTCTACAAAACATACAAAAAAATTAGCCAGGTGTGGTGGTATGCACCTGTAGTCCCAACTACTTGGGAGGCTGAGGTGGGAGGATCACCTGAGCCTGGGAAGTCGAGGCTGTGATTGTGCCACTGCGCTCCAGCCTGGGTGACAGAGTGAGACCCTGTATCAAAAATAAAATAAAATAAAATAAAATAAAATAAAGGGTTGCATAAAGCATAGTCTGAAGAAAAGCGTAGCGACTCTCAGGCCTCTGGTTTTAACAGATTCTAACTCTTGCTCAATTTCTGTTACATGAAGCCAAATGGAGCACATTCCATCATGTCAAGCATGTTTTTTCCACAACAGAAGGGACGACAGTGCACTCAATGGTTAGGGACGCAGGGCTTTGAGTTCCACAGATCTGAGTTCCCATTTTGGTCCTATCGCTTTCCAGCTGTGTGCCCAGGGGCCTCAGTTTCTCACTTGCAAAGTAAGGATCATACTACCCATCCCGTGGGGTCATTGCCAAGCCTGGCATGGTGCCTGGCACACAGAGTAGGCATTGAAGACATGGTGGCTTGTACTGTTATTACTGCTATTAGTAGTACATGAATCCGACTAAGCTTCTTCCTGAAATTGCCCTCAGCAGGGAATTTTCACGGAGATTCTTGTATTAAGTGATTCAAGTGGCACTGATAGACAGCTTCAGCCACAATTCTATTTAAAAATATATAGAAATGCAGTGCAGCTTGACAAATCTTCCACGCATGTGGGTAAAGGTAGAGAATGCAGCATGGACTGGTGGAGACCATGGCGCCTGGGCCATCCACTGTTGCTGCAACGCAGGGTTCCCCCTTCCAATATTCAGAACTCTGCCCCGGGGTGCAATCGAGACCCTGGTTGCCTGTGAAGAAATGGTATCTGACTTTGGGAATTTGCAGGGCTGTCATGTAGAAGGGAGAGAAGGTGACTCCACGGGGCTCCAGAAGCAAGAAACACAATGAGGAGAAGGTAGAAGGCAGATTTCCACTGCACTTGAGAAAGAGCTAGCTATGGACTGAATGTGTCCATCCAAAATTCACATATGATGCTTGTTTGTTTGTAGAGACGGAGTCTCACTAAGTTGCCCAGACTAGTCTTGAACTCCTGGCCTCAAACGATCCTCCCACCTCAGCCTCGCAAAGCGCTGGGATTACAAGCGGGAGCCACCACGCTCAGTCAACAAAATGTATATGTGAATCTCTGGCCCCCAGTGTGATGGCATTGGAGATGAGGCTCTTGAGGAGTTGATTAGGTTTAAATGGGGTCGTGAGGGTGGGGCCCCCATGATAGGATTAGCATCCTTATAAGAAGAGACACCGGAATGTGTGCTTCCTCTCTCTCTCTCCAGCAAGTGAGGACTCGGTGAGAACGTACCTTGGCTATATGCTAGGAAGAGGACCCTCACCAGAACCCAATCATGCTGGCACCCTGACCTTCGACTTATAGTCTCCAGATCTAGGAGGAATAAACATGTTGTTTAAGCTCCCCGGTCTATGCAATTTTGTTACAGCAGCCTGAGCTGACCAAGACAGAAGTTCATAAGCCTTAGGGCTGTTTAACAGACAGAGGCGGTCTCCAGCTGCCCATCTCCCTTTGAAAGCCCCATCATGCCTCATGTCAAACATATGAAAACACATCCATCTGCCACAGTAAACACATATTTGAACATAACTGTAAGAGTGGAGTTGACATGACCCTGGGAGCTGGGGCAGCTGGCTTGCTGAAAATACAGGTTTGGTGGCTGCCCCAGACCCACTGGATCAGAGTCCTGGGGGAGCCCTGGACGCTGCATTTTTTTTTTTTTTTTTAAATGGAGTCTCACCCTGTCACCCAGGCTGGAGTGCGGTGGCGCGATCTCGGCTCACAGCAACCTTGACCTCCCAGGTTCAAGCAATTCTCCTGCCTCAGCCTCCCGAGTAGCTGGGATTACAGGAGCCCACCACCATGCCCAGCTAAGTTTTGTATTTTTGCTAGACAGGGTTTCACCATATTGGCCAAGCTGGTCTCGAACTCCTGAGCTCAAGTGATCTTCCCGCCTTGGCCTCCCAAAGTGCTGGGATTACAGGCATGAGCCACTGCACTGGGCCTTAGACTCTGCATTTTAAACATCTCCTCAGAGGACCCCAGGCATAGCCAAGTTTTCACATAACTCATCTACCAGAGCAGCTTCCAGGGCCTCATCCCTCCCAGAGGCTTTGTTGCCCCATGACCCTCCCCTAGCCAGGCCTGTACCACGGGCTTCCCATGCATGACTGCACCTGGTCCTCTCTTTTGCCGCCCCCACTTCACAGATGCAGACCTGGGGCGGGCACCAGGCAGGCTGGGACCTGCAACTGTTCTGTGTGGCTGCCCAGCCCACAGACACAGCTCTCCTGCTGGGCTCGGCCTCAGCCTCCCACTTTTAATGCAGTAAGCCTGAATCCGGGATCAGCCGCCTCTTTCCTTTTTAGCCTTGGGGCCAAACTGCAATTTAAAAGATGCCCAAGGTTTTATCAAGGTCTAGAAGCTTTTGGGGCAGTGGGAAGTTTGGTTTATTGCCAGGGCCTAAATCAGCCAGAGCAGGCCTGGCCACGACACTCTGGACACTCATAAAATCCCTCATTCCTGACCGCCCTGCACTTTCCTTCCCAAGTCCAGCATTTAGCCCCGCACTGGCCCCCGACTTCAGTTGCAGGTCTTTAGTATTTATCAGCTCTTTCAGGGCCTGAGGCTTGGAGGCTGCCAGCCAGAGTCCAAGTCCCCACCTGGCCACATGCTGATCAGGCATGTGACTTTAAGCTTCAGAACCTTAACCTCCTTGCCTCAGAGACGGGGTGACTCATCTCTACCATGTGGGGTTATTGAGAGTATTGACATGAAATGAGATAACTCACAAAAGCACCCAGGCTTGGGCCGGGCGTGGTGGCTCACGCCTGTAATCCCAGCATTTTGGGAGGCCAAGGTGGGTGGATCACTTGAGGCCAGGAGTTCGAGACCAGCCTGGCCGACATGGCAAAACCCTGTCTCTACTAAAAATACAAAAATTAGCCGGGCGTGGTGGCAGGTGCCTATAATCCCAGCTACTCAGGAGACTGAGGCAGAAGAATTGCTTGAACCCAGGAGGCGGAGGATGCAGTGAGCCAAGATTGTACCACTGTACTCCAGCCTGGGCAACAGAGTGAGACTCCATCTTAAAAAAATAAAATACAGTTTAAAAAAAAAAAAAAAGGCACCCAGGCTGGCACTCAAGGAGTCAGGACGTGTGAGCTATTGATGTTATCATTGCTGCTGTCTAGAAACTCTGTCTTTAGGATAACTTCTCCCCTCCACTCTCCCGGCCATTGGACTTTGGTCAATCTACCCACATTTTTTTTGGCACCACCCTAAGGCATCATTTCCTAGGACTTCTTTGAGGAGAGGAGGGGAAGAAGACAGAATCAGTCTTCATAAAACCTCCCCATTGTCTTACTTTCCCCCTACCCCAAATGTGTTCACTGACGCCATGTACTTTGCATCTCTGAGGGTAGCCAGTCAGGCTGTGTTAGCCAGCATCTTGATCCATTTCACCTGCAGTTTTCCCAGAGTTCAGTTTGAATGAACCCTGAATTTATTCCAGGAAATCATCTGATGCCATTTATGGGCAAGAACCTGCTGCCGGCCCCGTGTCAGGTGGCACCGTGTCAGGTGATGCCATGTCAGGTGGCTTTGGGTCCCCACCCCACCAACCTCGCTGGGGTCGGGGGATGGAGGCTGACAAGTGGGGACACTCAGAAACCAGAAGGAACCTGGGCAACATAGTGAGACCCTGTCTCTACTAAAAAGTTAAAAATTAGCTGCGGGCCTGTAGTCCTAGCTACTTTGGAGGCTGGGGTAGGAGGATCACTTGAGACTGGGAGGTAGAGGCTGCATTGAGCCATAATTGTACCACTGCACCCCAGCCTGGGCAACAGAGTGAGACCCTGTCTCAAAAATAAAAAAAGCTTCAAGGGAGATGTTGAGGAAGATGCTACTCCCCAAACTCCTTCCCAAGCCAGTGGGATTCTCTCTAGATTGTAGGAGATTTATTCTCCTGGAGATGAGCTAGAAGTCAGAAGAGGAAATTGGGGACCCCTCAAATTCCATCAACTCCCCAAATTCAACATGAGACTCTCGCTGTCTCTAGAAATTAGAAAGATGTGACTGATGCCCAAACCAACTGTCTTACTCATTGATTTTGGTGATTTTCAACAAAAACATGAGATACTTTTGCATATAATCAGGGAGAACCACCTTCTAGATTAGACAAAAAGCTTCTGGAGCTAGAAGGATGAAGGCGGCAGCCGGGCTGGGGGCTCCCAGGTTGCAGGACTGGTCCTGTTGGAAGTGTCAGCTTTGGTCATCCCTTCACTGCTGGCCTCTCCAGGCCTCACCGCAGACACTCCCAGACTCTGAGTGCCGCTCTAGGAACTTGGCTGCTATTCCTCCATCACTCCCCACATACACAAATGCCTCCTTTCCTCTTGTCTCTGCCCCAGACCTTCAGCTCTGGCTATTTGTGGCTTGCCAATATTTGAACAGCAATGTCACCTCACAAGCAGGTGCCTAAAAATTCTATACCTCTGAGGTGCCAGATTATGTAAAACCAATTAAGCTCCTGCTTTTTTTTTTTTTTTTTTTTTTAATGAGGCAGTCTTGCTCTGCCACCTAGGCTGGAATGTAGTAGCACAATCTCAGCTCACTGCAACCTCCACCTCTGGGGCTCAAGTGGTTCTTCTGCCTCAGCCCCACCGAGTAGCTGGGATTACAGGCACCTGCCATCACGCCTGGCTAATCTTTGCATTTTTAATAGAAACGGGGTTTCACCATGTTGACCAGGCTGGTCTCAAACTCCTGACCTCAGGTGATCCACCCACCTTAGCCTCCCAAAGTGCTGGGATTGCAGGTGTGAGCCACTGTGCCTGGCCAAGCTCCTGCTTTCATCCCCTGGCAAGTCTGCATACTGATCCATGTAGAATGGGGGGGTGTCTGTATTTAGAGAGGAAGTGTCAACTCCATGAGGGCCTCTGAATCATTCTTCCCATTGCCCTGTTTCCACATGTGACACATTCCATTCCTGTACTTGGTGCCCTCCACAGTGACACAGGACGATTCTTATTCTGATGCAAGGAAGCGACAGGATTCTTAAAATACATCACTGGTGCAGAGATCCTTGGAGGGGTAGTAGATCTGCCGGCTATCCTTCCCGGGGTCAGATACACCTTTGTAGAGGTCTGCCCATCTTCATTTTAACCAGGCAAGCCTTGTGGAGAGGCAGAGGCGGCAGGGTGGACAGACTAGGAGCCCACTTGGGGGGTTTAGTAGAGAGTTAACTTTCCAGCCAGCTATGATTTGTAAGAGAGCTTAAAGGTGGGAAAGAAAATCCTTTTCTTAGATTCAGCAGCTTTCACTAATCAGCTGCATCTCTGGGTGTCATTGCTTGGCTGGCTGCTGAGATACGTTTTTTTCCCTCCATCTCCTGTTCTATTAGGGAAGCTAGGGGACCCAGGAGACCCGAGGCAGGGTTAGTCTTCCACGAACAGAGGAGTCTGATCCCAGCGTTCAGAGCACAAAAGCTTGTAAATCAAACTGTTAGCTTAATAGCTTGGGCCATTATTCTAAAGCAGTGGGGCTGAAACCAAAAGCCAAATGAAAATATAGTCAATTTGTTCATACTTTAGTGACTGAACGACTATGTAATGTTGGTGGGTATTGGCGGTGTAGAGAGACAAGGACTGTGGGGGCAGGGGTGGGTGTTCTGGGGGAGGGGACGGGAGGGGAACGTGGAGACCGCCCCCACCCCCAGATGCTTGGGCAAGCCCCCTTCTAAAATGGATGTTGGGTCTCTAATTATAACATATACTGTTTATGATAAAGATCCAGACTCCAGAAGTCAGCAGGCTTCGCTGCTGGAGCACAGCCCTGACCTTCATGCCCGAGGGAAGCTGAATATGCAAAACCGGACTTGGCCAGCAGCATGCGAACGTTTGGTGAGACATCAGGAAGAACTGAGCTCAAAGCTGGGGGTCGAACACTGGGATGAACACCTGGGGAAGAACTCAGGATCTCCGTCTTTTAAAAACATTTTAAAAATTGGCCTTACTGGTTTTGGAAAAGCTACATCTACTCAATGAGAAAAATGCAAAGCATATAGAAAAGAGCATCAGAGAAAGGAAAATCAGCTTCAAACGCCCCCCACCAAAGATCACCACTGCTACCATTTGGGGGGCCCTCCTGCCAAACGTCTGTAAGCATTGTGCACTCAGAGATGCTCACGAGCTTCTCTCCAGACGGGGTCCCGTGGCATGGACTCTTTTACCCAACAACATGTTATTAAAGTGGCAGTAAATACAGATCAAAGCCATGGTTGTCAAGGTCTCCTAACGTGTACTTGAGCCGTCTCTTCATCAGTGGCATCCTGTCTTTCGCCACTGTCATCGGCCACAAGCTTTTGGGGGCACTCGCTCTCCATCTTTGGGCAGAAGGATGTACCGTCTGCTTTGTGTGGCCATGCACAAGGGGCTGGTTGAGAACCAGAGGAAGCGCTGTTAGCCAGGGCCCCAGAGAGGGCTGCCTGGGCAAGTAGGGGTGTCTGGACCCTGCCTGGAGAGCCCTGAGGTTTCTGCAAAAGGCACAGGAACAGGGTGGGCCGGTCCACGCAGGGCTACGTTTCATGGGGCTATCGTTATGGGAGTGGACTCCGCCCTTCAAGCAAGGTTGGTGTCTCCGGACCATTTCAGGCTGCGGACATGGGGAACCTGGGGACACCCGAGGACACCTAGGGCAGACCTTCTCCAGACTTCCCAGCCCAGGTGTCCAGCTGTGCAGCTGCCTGTGTGTTGGTCTGTCTGTCCATGTCACCCCAAGCCAGTGGCCAGCAGCCCCACGGCGGCAGTCACACCCAAGTCTGGCCTGTTTGCCAGCATAGTGTCAGTGCAGGGAACAGGGCCCGGCACGAAGGCGCAGGTGGAAAAGACTTGTGAATGAGCGAGTGAATGAATGAATGATCTCCACAACCATCCTCATGGCAGCTGCCACTTATAGGCAGTTAATATGGGCCAGGCGTTCTGCTAAGCATGGTTCACACGTTCTCTCCGGATCCTCCCAGCAGCCCTGCCAGGGGAGCATTTGTTAGCCCATTTTATGGAACAGGAAGTGGGTTGCGGACAGGTAAAGCCACCTGACAGGTAGGTGTGGCAGGGTCACCACTTGACCCCATCTGGCTGTCCCTGGAGTCATGTGTGCACACAGATGTACCACACTACTCCCTGCTGGCCTTGCGGTCTGCCCTGCAGACCTAGAACACCGGGCCAAAGGGCAGGGGAGCATCCCTATCCCCCCAGGGCACAGAGGGCATCGGCCTCAGCCCAGCAGCTCCTCCATTCAGGGATGGGAGACAATGAGTTCATGTCCCATCCCCAAACTGAGCACCTGAGAAGGATCTGAGCTGCTCCCCCTGCTGGCTCACGCTGGGTTTGGGGTCTGCACCTCCAAGAGCTCCCATCCCCTCCCACATGGCTCCTGGGCCAGTGAGCTGGGAATCACAGAATCTGGGATTGGAAGGGACACTCAAGAACTAGTCCCACCCACTCATTTTCAGATGAGGAAACTGAGGCCCGGAGAGCCCAGGCGTAACTGTCCTGGAAGGAGGGCCCCTCGCTGGCTGCTGGCTAAGCCCCCTCCTGGGCTCCGGCCACCCGGGGCCGTTGCTGGTGGCACAGACCAGAAAGAAGACATCTCTGTACTGCCCTGCCTGGAGGGAATGCACGGTGGGGGACGTGTCCTCTTCCCTCTTTGGTCCCTCTCCTCTCTCCACCCTGTAAGTGGCCCGGGTCATCCGGGGCGGGGGTCTCGGCAGCCCCTGTGGCGGGGCAGCCCCCTGGTGGCTGGCGGGGTCGGTGCAGCCGCCGCGCCCTGCCTGCTGCTTTTCCATGTGAAAGGTGTTTAATTATTTCTGACAGAGTTCAGCGTCGACATCTGTTCGTGAGCGGGGAGAGTCCATTTAGGTTATCCATCACCGTGACAGGTTCAACTTTTTTGGAAGCGCTTTTCCCTTCATAATGGGGCCGGGGTGGGGGCAGCAGATCAGCGGCAACGCCAGGCGCAGACAAAGGCCCTCCCGGGGCTTCACGCGCGACAAACACCGCAGACAGCAGCTCCACCGGGGGGAGCGGCCCTGGCTGCCCGCCCGGACCTCTGAGTCCAGGCCCAGTTGGTGGCTGCCGGGATGGTGGGTGCTTGGGTGCTTGGTTTGGGAAGGGGAGAAAGGGGAGGCTCATCAGGTCCGTAACAGGCTTTTAAATTCTTCTGTCACTTGGGCTGTACTGGCGGTTCGGTCTTTCATACCCTCATTCATTCATTCCACAGATGTTTACTGACCCCCTCCTCTGTGCCAGGCACCCTGCTAGCCTCTGGGGACAAAGTGTGGAACTGATAGGCACGGTCCTGGGGGCTCACATTTTACTGAACAAGATGGAAAACATTGCCCAGTTAATTAATTGCAGAGTTAAGTGATGGGAAGGGGAAGAAAGAGTCCCTTGGTGGTGAGAATTGGGACCTGTGGGTGGGGCCTGGAGGTGAGGTAAGAGGTCCTTGGGAGGCCCCGGGGCTAGAAAACCCCAGATTGGACCCAGACTCCACTTCTCACCTCTGCAAGCCTCAGTTTCCACATCAGTAGAATGGGGACATGATATCTATGAGATGAGGCATGCTCAGCCCCGGGTGCATTCTAAGGGCTCAGTAAATACTTTTTGTTGGTGTTACTTCCTGACAAGGAGGGGACTGCATGTGACACCCATAACGGCAGCACTCTGTGGGCCTAAGGGTCTCTGCTGGGTTGGACAGGGCGGCATCCGGGGATGAACCCTGCACAATTCCGCATTTCCCTTGGCCCCAGGTTTCCGGCCAGTAGGATAGGGAGACAGCCTGCAGCTTTAACTCCCAGCATCCTGCGAATATCCTCAGGAAGGAGGAAAACACTCGACAGATACTGTGGCTTGTATGTTGATTTTCTTTCTCATGATCTTTATGGCCTGATAGGTCACGTGTACCAGCTTGGGCCCTGCCATCAAACACACCTGGGTTCCTGGCCCTGCCACTCTGTGGAGGGCCTCTGCCTCTCATCCACACCACCCGGTCAGGACGCTTGTTCTGAGGATGAAATGAAGGAATATGCGCACATGACCTCACACAGTGCCGGGCACGGAACAGGAGGCCATCATTCCTGGTTTGCTATTGTTCATAGCCATATGTCAGAGTAACGGTCTCAAGACTGGCAGACCCCTGGTCAGCTGAGTCAAACCCCCTCTTTTGAAAATGGAAGCTCATTCTATGTGCATTTAGCTCCTACTCCGGGCCAGGCACCGTGGGACACAGGTGAGTGAGACTGGAGCTCCCAGCACAGGTGTAGCACTGTTACCTGGAGCCCTTTCCTTGCTCTGCTGAGGGGAGACCACCTGAGTCTCCTGTGTCCATGGTCTTGGGCTCTAAGTCAGAAAGGAGGGGGCTGAGTGGGGCTGGGAGTCAAGGCCTAAAGCAGAGTGCTGCAGAGGGCAGCCCATGCCAGTGGAACGCTGGGTCCCAGTCCCTCCTCAGGCAGCGTCCCCACAGACCGCAGGGATTCTCACAGAGAAAAGAGCAGGGAGGTGGCTGGGTGTGGTGACTCAGGCCTGTACTCCCAGCATTTTGGGAGGCCCAGGCAGGAGGATCACTTAAGCCCAGGAGTTCGAGACCAGCCTGTCCAACATGGCAAAACCTCATCTCTGCAAAAAATACAAAAATTCGCTGGGCATGGTGGTGCAAGCCTGTGGTTCCAGCTACTCGGGAGGCTGAGGCAGGAGAATGGCGTAAACCCGGGAGGCGGAGCTTGCAGTAAGCTGAGATCCGGCCACTGCACTCCAGCCTGGGCGACAGAGCGAGACTCCGTTTCAAAAAAAAAAATTTAAAAAAAAGGCAGGGAGGAAAGACCACAGCCAGGAGGCTGTGGATGGAATCTGCTAAGTGAGTGAGAGAGCAGGGGAAGCAGAGGAAGTGACATGGCTGGAAAAGGCAGAGAAGCTAGAGATGAGCCATGCTGTCGAGGGCAGGAGCAGTGAGAGGAGCTGCAGAGCTGCAGTGACTCCCACCACCTCCGGAGTGTGCTCGGCCCTGTTCCTCCCTTGACGTCTGCTGTGCACGGAGGCAGCGCACTGACGGGCGGCGGGGCGCATGGTCATTGACATATGCTGGCAGAGGCCACTTGGGCAGAACATGAGAGGCCGCGTCAAGGGGGGCAGAGCAGGTTTCTCCGGTGAAGCTCTACAGCCTGTTCGTGTGCATTAGGCTCAGAAAGGCACCGGCCCTTCATTGTTTAAATTGCAGTTTAATGTGGCACAGCAGCCGGGCCTGGCTGGCCAGGAACGTTGCTTTGTGCAGCTGTCTTCCTGGGGCCAGGCGAGTGCCTTGTGGCCTCCTAGAAAGGCTCCCTCTGCCTGAGCTGAGCACACGCAGCTCCTTCAGCCCCATCCTGAAGCCACTGTTCCCAAATATCCCATTTCCCTTTCTCCGTATGGTGCCCCCGGCTCTTACACCGACTGTTCTTTCCCTGCCAAAAGCTGTTGAAGATGAATCCCTGTCTACGTGCTACAGGGCTACGTGCTTGAGAGAACGCCGGTTGAGTTCTGAGGCCAGAACGTGGCGCGTTCCCTGGGTCCTTATCTAGGTCAGTCTGGGTACATGTCGCACACTTGCCCCAGTCCTTGGTAGACCTTTGCTCCTCTCTCCCCAGGGACATCGCTCTGTGGGAAGTTCATGTTGGTTGGCATGCATCTGTCTTGCACCCCAAAATTCCCAGCGCAGGATGTCATGCATCAACGACCCCTTCCCTGGAGGGAGGTTTGGCCCAGACAGCCTCTGCCCCAGGGAGACAGCCCCTGCCCCAGGGAGACAGCCTCCGCCCCAGGTGGACAGTCTCCTCCCAAGTGGATAGCCTCCTCCAGGTAGACAGCCTCCTCTACAGTTAGATAGCCTCCACCCCAGATGGACCGCCTCCTCCCCAGGCGACAGCCTCCTCTACGTATACAGCCTCTGCCTCGGGTGGACAGCCTCCTCTACAGGTAGACCGCCTCTGCCTCAGGTGGACAGCCGCCCAGCCTCTGCACCCAGATGGTCTGGGTTCAGCCCAAGACTCTGCCACTCCGCAGCATCCACTATGTTCCCTGTCCGGAAAATAGGCCTGGTACCAGCAGCTGCCTCCTTCAGTGAATGTGAAAAGTCATGGAGATGGTGCACATAGGCCCAGCTCCCGGCCTTAGGAAGTGCTCAAGAAACATTAGCTGTTGCTGCTGCTGCTGTTGTGCTAATCGATGGTGAGAAGCCCACAGAACTTAGAGACAGCAGGTAAAGACCTGGCAAGGTGAGCAGCAGCCAGCATGGTGCAGGGAGGGGCATGGATGAAGGTGACACTGACCTTCTGGAAGTGAGGCATGTGCCACAAGGTGTCCAGCTTCACAGGCGGCTTGTACTTCCTCAGCTGACTGCTCCGGGTCTCATACAGCTTCCCAAGGACCACCTGCAGACCAGGGAAAGGCAACGGTGAGATGGCTGCCCAGCTATTTGGAGAAGGCCGTGCCGAAGGGATACAGAGACAGGGGGCTGGGATTCTTGGTGTGGCAAGATCCTCGGTCACTTTCCTTCCAGCCCCAGCCCTTCTCCAAGGCTGTTTCACACCACCTGCTTCCATGGTCCTGTCTCTGGCCACAGCTCAGGAGACTGGGGGGGGGGGGACCCAGAATACCCGGAGTATTCCAGGCCCTGGAACACGTGGGATTCCAGTGTGCAGCCGCCCTAAGGACATGCATAGTGTCTTAGTCATCCTTGAACTTGTCCTCCATGGCTAACGCAGTCCCAGTGGGTCCCCAGGACTCCATGGTGTCTGAATGAAGAACTGCATGATTCGAGTGGTTAGTGTCTCTTAGAACAGGTCCTCCATGGCCTGCTCATGCAGGAGTGAGAGCTTATTCGGGGGACTCAGGGACCCCCCACCATGGTGTCTCTGCAGGTGTGATTTCAGAGACACAGTAGAAGCCCCTCTGCTGCTGACCTGCGCACCTGTGCCTCTAATAGGTGCCAGCAAGTCCACTGTTAGAGCCACGTAGCTCATAAGGTCTGTTCTGGGCTGAACCAAAAGACTTGGTTTGGCTTCGACTGTTTCATGTCCTGAGATGTGTGAGGGGACAGGGTATAGGCGGCTGGGGATGGGCTGGAAGCCCTGGTCTGGGAGTCATCAGTATCGGCTGCAGCCAGAGCCACAGACCTGGCTCAGGGCAGCCCCCGGGGGAGTGTGGGGACAGAGGCCTGGTGGAGTAGCCTTGAGGCCAATGCTGCCAAGTCCTTTATCTCAGGACTCGGTTAGGAGGGGCCCAGTGCATGAGTTCACACGGTCTCAGGTTTCCTTTGTGTACTTTCTCGTAAATCGGGATTCCAAACTGCAGACCTTTCAGGCCTTACAGAACATGGATCTGCCCTGGCTTCCAAGGGCCCCATAAACTCCACGTGGCCTCCCATGGCGTGAAGCACACGGAAGGCACAGTCGGCAAATAAAGACTGCACTGAGTTTAATCGAGGTGCCGCCACCCCAGTAAACCCCTTTTATTGATTTATTGTATTAATTTTATTGAAAGTGTCTGTGGATCACTTACAAGCCCCCCGACCCCTTTTTTTTTTTTTTTGAGACAGAGTGTCGCTCTGTTGCCCAGGATGAAGTGCAGTGCTGTGATCTAGGCTCCTGGATTCAAGCGATTTTCCTGCCTCAGCCTCCCAAGTAGCTGGATTTATAGGCACCTGCCACCACGCCCGGCTAATTTTTGTGTTTTTAGTAGAGATGGGATTTCACCATGTTGGCTGGTTTCAAACTCCTGGCCTCAAGTGATCCACTGGCCTTGGTCTCCCAAAGTGCTGGGATTTCAGGCGTGAGCCACTGTATCTGGCCACGTCTAGAAAGTTTTGAAACTATCTTTGAACCAAAGCAGAGAGGCTGTCTAGTCGGGGGTTATGGAGCCGGACTTCGGAATTGGAGGCAAGCAGTCATATTACCTGTCTGAGCCTCGGTTCTCTCTGCTGGAAATAGGGCGAGCAGGGTTCTTGCAGGGTTTGCTGAGTTCAGCTCTGAGCAGGGCAGCTGGCCAAGATGATGGCTCACTTATCAGTAGCTGTTGCCATGAATTTCATCTGGGGTCATCACCATCCCAATCAGGACATACCCAGATACTGACAGGCTTAAGGAGGACACCGAGGTCTGTGGCGGTGGGGATGTGGCCTTGCAAACTGACCATCTAAGCAAGTCCGGTAAATTGTCTATCAGCCCCAGACCACAGCCTCCCAGCGTTTGGTGGGTTTGTAGCCATTTGTAGGACAATATAGCAGACAGAGAATCTTGGAGCAAGATTACAGGGTTGGGACAAGTGTTTTCTGACTGCCGGCTACGCGCTAGGGGATGGAGTTCACAGTACCTCCAAATATGCCCCGTTGGCACACTGAAAAAGGGCGGAAGTAGGACGGTCTCTCTCACGTCCCCTGCCCTTCTCCCCTCAAGCAGGTTATGAGACCCTCATGGCAGAGGTGCCCCCCAGAACCTACAGGTAAAGAACATCCTGATAATCTGAACAAATAGGACTTGTGACGTTTCCCCCAGTTTATCACCAAAAGATCTCACTATTCATCCAATCCTGTTTCTCCACAACTATCCCCTTTTTCACCAAATCCAGCATAAAAATACATGCGTTTAACCATTTCTTTGGGCCTTCATTTCCTTACGGAGGCTCGCGTGTCACATAAAACTGAAAGACATTTGAATGCTTTCCTCTTGCAAACCTGTCTTTTGTGATAGGGCCCTCAGCCATGAGTCTAGGATGGGTAGAAGGACATTTTCCTCCCCTCACAGGCACAGCATGGCGGGCCTTCATTTAATCAGACCCCTTTCCATGCCCAGTGCAGAAACCAAGATCCCAGCAAAGAGAGACTCCCTCAGCTACACATGCAGAGCTGGCACCTGCTCCAAACCACACGAGCTGTTTCAGGGGGCTCTGCTTGAAAAGGAGGGGCTTTCTCCTAGAGCCGGAAGATGGGGTACGTTTACCAACACTGGGTTGCGTGAAATAGCTGCTAATGAAAACTCCCAGCTCTAAGCCGGGCACAGTGGGCTCACGCCTGTAGTCCCAGCACTTTGGGAGGCTGAGGTGGGTGGACCATCTGAGGTCAGGAGTTTGAGACCAGCCTGGCCAACATGGTGAGACCCCAACTCTACTAAAAATACAAAATTAGCTGGGCCTGGTGGCAGGTGCCTGTAATCCCAGCTACTCAGGAGCAAGGCTGGAGAATCACTTGAACCCGGGAGGTGGAGGTTGCAGTGAGTTGAGGTTGCCTCATTGCACTCCAGCCTGGATGAAAAGAGCGAAACTCCGTCTCAAAAACAAAGAAAGAAGGACGAAAAAACCAAAAAAACTCCCAGCTCTAATGCAGGGCTAGAAAGCAGTTTGTGCTGGTAATGCTCCCTCTGGAACCGGCCATTACCATAGCAAGTGGACTCTTGCTTGAGCCATTAACAAATAAACTAGTCATGGGTTGCTCTTAAAATATTATTACAATGTGGAGCTCTTTAATGAGCTGTCTGGGGCTCTGCAGACGGCTGAGAAGAGCCAGGAGAGGCCCTGGCACCCGCCATGCCTGGAAATCCTTGGCCCCCCACCACCTCGTACACCCCTCCTGGCCCCTCCTGAGGGGTACCAGGATTTCTAGAAAGATGCCTCCCATCCCCAGGTTGGCCCTAGAACATCACAGGCGCTGTCGCTGAGTCCCAGGCTTTTCCGTAAACAGCAGGAGTGGGGGACCTCTCCTTCAGGAAAAGCCTGGACTCTCAGGCTGGACAAGCCTAGGTCTGACACTGTTGGCAAATCACTTCATCTCACTGAGCCCTAGTTTCCCTGTCAAATAAACCAAACTGAGATGATAAGAGGAGAGACTGACCTCAGGGCATTCTCGGAGAACTAAATGCAGAAACTCAGGGTGCGTGCTCAGCCCAGCCCTCAGCTCAGAGGCTTGGGGAGGGTGCGGGTTGTGATTGTCATGACAACCAGCCACGCTGGAGCCACGCCCTTGATGAAGTCTGTAAAGCACCACGTGAACATAGAACAAATCTGATTTTACCATCATCAGTCTGGACCTACTGCGGAGGAGGCCAATCTGATCTCTCTGAACGTTCGAGTTTCAGAATACTTTAAAGGAAGTACTATTTTATTTATTTATTTTTTATTGAGACGGAGTCTTGCTCTGTCACCCAGGCTGGAACGCAGTGGCACGATCTTGGCTCGCTGCAACCTCGCCTCCTGGGTTCAAGCAATTCTCATGTCTCAGCCTCCTGATTTGCTGGGACTACAGGCACGTGCCACCACACCCAGCTAATTTTTTGTATTTTTAGTAGAGACGGGTTTCACTGTGTTAGCCAGGATGGTCTCCTGACCTCGTGATCCGCCCGCCTCAGCCTCTCAAAGTGCTGGGATTACAGGCGTGAGCCACCGCACCCAGCCAGGAAGTACCATTTTAGTATCTTTTCTTTTGAGACAGAGTCTCACTCTGTCGCCCAGGCTGGAGTGAAGTGGTGCAATCTCAGCTCACTGCAACCTCCGCCTCCTGGGTTCAAGCTATTCTCCTGCCTCAGCCTCCCGAGTAGCTGGGATTACAGGTGCCCACCAACATGCCCGGCTAATTTTTATATTTTTAGTAGAGACAGGGGTTTCACCATGTTGGCCAGGCTGGTCTCAAACCAGGTGACCCACCCACCTTGGCCTCCCAAAGTGTTGGGATTACAGGCGTGAGCCACCGCACCCGGCCGTATTTTCACATGTGTATAACAACACAAATGAACAGTTAAAGATGGTTTTCCTTCCTGCTAAAATCCTCACTGACCTGATGTCCTGCTCGTTGCTAGGGACTCCTATCACCAGCAATCGGCAGTGTTTGGACATCCTCGGGACCTCAGCTCAAACTTCCCTGTGCAGGTACTGCCTCCCCAAGCCTCGACTTCCACGCCTGGCAAGCAGGGATTACAATGCCTGCTTTGCGGCCTTGGTAGCATAGATGAGAGGATGCATGTCCTGCTTGGGGGGTATTTGGAATACTGCTTCCTGGTTAATTTGTGTTTTTTTTTTTTTTTTTTGAGAGGGAGTCTCACTCTGTCCCCTTGGCTGGAGTGCAGTGGCGCGATCTCGGCTCACTGCAAGCTCCGCCTCCCAGGTTCACGCCATTCTCCTGCCTCAGCCTCCTCCTGGTTAATTTGTAATAAAATGTTACAAAGTTTACTATAATGTGTTCTTTGAGGCACCCTTTCAGAAGTGGGTTCCTCTTCAACTTTGCCTTATTGGCCTTTTCTCTATAGATTGTACAGGACATACTTGTGTGTGGGCCAGGTCGGATTAGTCTAAAATCTGATTTTGGGCGTGTGAAGTTGTGCAGAGGTTTGGTGAGAAGGGTCCCTAGGTAGGAGTCAGGACAGCTGGGTTCTCATCCCGGCTCAGGGTCACACGGGGCCTATTGACTGGTGGCCTGGACCCATCTCCTCTACCCTCTGAACTTACGTAGGGTTGGAACTAGATAATCACCAAGATCCTTTCAGCTCTAGATTCTCTGATGCTGGTCAGAAGATGCAACCTGATTTCCCACCCACCCCCAATGATAAACATACACAAGTGTCATCTCGATGCTTGGCCCTGGCCAGCCCTTCTCTCTTCTCCACCCCCTCAACTGGCAACTCGGGAGTGAGGGCTGCGCTTACCTTCTGCTTCTTCTCCAGTTTGATGGCTTTCTGGGTGGCCTTTTGTTCCTGTACCCACAGTTGCAGGTACCGGTGCTGCAGCAGATCAAAGAAGGGTGTGGAAGGCCTGGAGGGAAGAAGTCCAGACAGAGCTTGAGGCCCTAGAAAGACAGAGGTACCCGCTCCCCACCCCCCGCCCCCGGGAGCCTCCTAAGCGTCAGGAGCTGCAGGTTGCATCACACCCACAGCTGTGAAAGCCTCTCTCCCAGCCCGCAAAAGCTATGCAACAGGTGCCTCACATAGGCTTATGAGTTCTGGGCCTGCGATGGTGGTAGGACTCTCTCCTTGACCAAACGTTAGAGGTCTGGTCCTCTGAGCTCTCTTTCTCACTAGGCCGCATCCCTGGGCCCTATCCTTGGCCTGCTGAAGCCAGTTTTAGCCAAGAGTCCCACTACGTTGATTCGCCTCCCCGTCACATCTGATTACCCTTGACTGCTGATTAGGTTCCTCACCTGTACCCTTGATATCTGATGACCTTGGCCTGCCTTTAGCAAGGATCTTCCTGCCTTGACGTCTCCTCTTAGTAATTTTCCATCCACGGACCCCGCCCCTCCCTTGGCTCCTCAGCCGAACATCCTTACTTCTGTTGTATCTGGAATTGAACTCAGTTCTATACTGAAGCTTCTCCCTTTTTGCGATAGTATTGAATAAAATGTCTTTACCACCTTTAATCAGTGTCTGGCTCCGGTTCTCTTTGACAGCGATTTCCAGCCAAGGAGCACTTACCTAGGCATTTTGTATGCTCCACCCCTTCCCAACAGGAAAATGGATACTAGTATTATTCCCATCTTACAGATGAGAAGGGTAAGATCCCAGAGCAGTGCGGGCAGCACCGCAAGGCAGACACGCTCAGCCACAAGCCTCTGTAGCAGTGGGATTTCATGTCCTTGCAGCAAATGGCCAATTGCTCCCAGGTGGGACCTAATCTCTAAACAGGTTGAGAGGCTGAATATCCAAATGGACAGTGGCCAAACCACATATAAAAGTGAACTATGGGCCAGGTGCTGTGGCTCACGCCTGAAATTCCAGCACTTTGGGAGGCCGAGGAGGGTGGGTCACCTGAGAACAGGAGTTTGTGACCAGCCTGGCCAACATGGTGAAGCCCTGTCTCTACTAAAACTACAAACATTAGCTGGGCATGGTGGCGTGTGCCTGTAATCCCAACTACTAGGGAGGCTGAGACAGGAGAATCGCTTGAACCCGGGAGATGAAGGTTGCAGTGACTCGAGATCACGTCACTGCACTCCAGCCTGGGCAACAGAGCAAGGCTCTGTCTCAAAACAAAAGCAAAAACAAAAACAAAAACAAAATTATGAGCCACAATCTGCAGATAGGCCAGGAAACCAGCACCTTTTGTACAGCCCAGGAAGCCACCTGCTATGCCAGACTTCTAGGAAGTCAGACTGTGGTCTCTACCAACAGTCCAGGAAGCCAAACAATAACCCTTGAAATAGCCAACCCAGCATGTCTGGGACTTGGTTAATAACTCCCAGCTCCCCTAATTTTTGTACCTACTTGCAGCTTGGAACCAACCAGAGAAAACTAAATAAGCACCCTTAACCAGTCCCATAGGATGCCCCCATATATATAAAATAGATACCTGGAATTTATGATGTATATCATATACATGATGCATATATATATATTTCTATTTTCATGAGGAAGAAAATGAAAAGATAAACCAAACTTATTAACTAAGAATCTACCTGTAGAATGAGGGAGAGAACAGGAAGGAAAGAACAGAAAGGAAACCTAGAACTTTTTGAATAGACTTTGTGTTATAGTTTTGACTTTGGAAACATATAAAAAATGTTTTGTTTTTTTTGCTAATTATGAAAAAATTAAAGAGAAAGGGTTAGCATCTACCCCACATCACAACAGGAGAGAGCAAATGAACCTAATTGTATGTCAAGTTGTGGCATAAACACAGATGATTTCAAGTGACTTTATTTATTTATTGAGGTGGAGTCTTGCTCTGTCACCCAGGCTGGAGTGCAGTGATGCAATCTCAGCTCACTGCAACCTTGCCTCCCAGGTTCAAGTGATTCTCCCACCTCAGCCTCCTGAGCAGCTGAGATCACAGGCACCAGCCACCACACCCGGTTAATTTTTTGTATTTTTAGTAGACACAGGGCTTTGCTGTGTTGACCAGGCAGGTCTCAAACTCCTGACCTCAAGTGATCTGCCCACCTCGGCCTCCTAAAGTGCTGGGATTACAGGTGTGAGTCACCTCGCCCAGCTTCAAGTGACTTTAAAAGAGATTTGGATAGAATATCCCTAGCGTAAAACATCCTGAGGATAAAAAGAACCATGAGGAAATCTGAAGCTGTGTCCTTGTTGCTAATAATAATGTTGATACTGTTAGTTTGAAACTATTATGTATACATTCCAGGATAAAGCAAATTAGTAATTATATAAATGCCATTAGGAGGAAAGAAATACCTATATAAAATCAAAGAAGTAGAAAAAATCCTCTGTAATTTTAAATTTGAATTGTAAATATCATTATGAACTTGTTAGTTTTCCTCTTTATAAAAAGTAACATGTTTCCTATCCCTATCTCTGTCCACTGTAAAAGTCTAGAAGTGATCACAACTCAGTAGCAATGAGCACCCTAGTGCCTAGACTGTGGTCTCTAAGTGCCGTTCTCTGCTCAAAAGAACCACTGGAGAAAGGGTTGATCTCTGTGCCCAGGAGGTCCCCATGCCAGAAGCAAGAAGGCTGTCAGAGGCTATTGGGAGACATGGTAATGGACCTCAGGGGCCAGCCCAAATTGGCCAAAGACAGGACAATTTGAGCATTAGACAGAATAACAATGGCTGTGAGTTGAAATCCATCATATAGCACTCTCTGTATGACATATGGACATATATGTATAATTCTGGTGGGGAAAAAAGGAAAACCTCCTTGTGCAGTTTGGAAGTTGCTAGGCCACAAAATCATTATTCTGAAAATAAATAACAGAGCATTTCCCTGCCTTTCCTCCTGTACTAACAGGATCTTGGGGTAATCAAATAGGCAATAAGGGAAAGTTCTTTATAGAAAAACCAGAGCTGGGCCAGGCGCGGTGGCTCACGCCTATAATCCCAGCACTTTGGGAGGCCGAGGCAGGTGGATCACAAGGTCAGGAGATCGAGACCATCCTGGCTAACATGGTGAAACCCCGTCTCTACTAGAAATACAAAAAATTAGCCGGGCATGGTGACGGGCGCCTGTAGTCCCAGCTACTCGGGAGGCTGAGGCAGGAGAATGGCGTGAACCTGGGGGGCGGAGCTTGCAGTGAGCCGAGATCGCACCACTGCACTCCAGCCTGGGTGACGGAGCGAGACTCTGTCTCAAAAAAAAAAGAAAAAGAAAAGAAAAACCAGAGCTCATAAATGCAGGAGGAATGATAGAATTAGTGGGGAAATCAGTGTTTTGCAACTCCTAATGAAATAACGGATCTAGGGAGCATTCATCGGTGGCTGCTAAAATGATCAGGTGGAGGCTGATGGGAGATTCCCAACAGATGGGTCATGCTGCAGCAGCCGAACCGAATGACCAGCCCTTTCTATGATCATCATGTTATTATTATGGTAAATATACACAACATAAAATTTACCCCAGTTATCAATCTTGACATCACTGACAGTGACAAATAGATACTGTGCCAGAAGTGATAGGCTAGGAGGTATGCTGGACTGCCTACCAAATATGTTTGGGGGAAAAAAAACCCAAAGTAAACTAACTGGAAGGTAATCAAGACTCTAGACCAGCATTGTCAAATTACTTCTTTTTCTTTTCCTTTTATTCTTTTTGAGACAGAGTCTTGTTCTATTGCCCAGGCTGGAGTGTAGTGGCGTGATCTCGGCTCACTGCAACCTCCACCTCCTGGGTTCAAGTGACTCTCCTGCCTCAACCTCCCGAGTAGCTGGGACTACAGGCTCCCAACACCATGCCCAACTAATTTTTGCATTTTTAGAAGAGATGGGGTTTCACCATTTTGCCAGGCTGGTCTCGAACTGTTGACCTCAGGTTATCCGCCCACCTCAGCCTCCCAAAGTGCTGGGATTACAAGCGTGAGCCTGGCCTCAAATTACTTTCCAAAAAAAAAAAAAACAAAACTGCAATTACTTTTCTACCAACCTAATATAACGTGAGCTACCCTGTAACCCCAAACCAAGGAATGCCTGGAGCTGCCAGCAGCTGGAAGAGGCAGGAAGGGTCCTCAGCTAGAACCCTGGGAGGGAGTGGGGCCTGTTGACTCCTGTTTCATGCTTTTGGCCTCCAGAATTGTGACAGAATCATTTCCTGTTGTTTAAGCCACCAAGTTCATGGTAATTTGTGACACCGGCCACAGGACACTTGTACGCAGGGGTTCCTCAGCTTACACGCTGGGAAACATCGATGGGAACCACCTTCCCACTGAGCGGTATCCAGAACATGGCCAGTGACTGGAAAATGGAAGAGTCTTCAACAGCCAAAGGGCGTTTTGAGCAGTGTTTCTCAAACTATGCACCTGGGTCACCGTGGGATCTTGTTCAGGGCACCTCCGGTTCAGTCACGTGGGGTGGCCAAGGCACTGCATTCACGCTTCATGCCTCAAGGCTTAAGGACTTGGAGATGATCTAACCCCGGGCTCTGAGCCTCCCAAAGTCCCAAGAAGGTGCAGGCGATTATTTCTGTGCAGCTATGTAAAGACATTCATCTGAGGAGAGGACCCACAGCTTTTATCCGATGTTCTCAGCCTCCCAAGTGGCTGGGACCTCAGGCATGCACCACCATATCGGCTAATTTTTTGTTTATTTTTTGTAGAGATAAGGGGTCTCACTATGTTGCCCAGGCTGGTCTCAAACTCCTGAGTTTAAACGATCCTCCTGCCTCTGTCTCCCAAAGTGCTGGGATTACAGGCGTGAGCCACTGCACCCGGTTTACGTGTTTTTCAAAGATGCAAACGCCACAGGAAGGATTCAGAACCTCACAACTTACCCTGTGACTTAATTTTACAGAAAACATCAATGAGGAAACAGAGGTGCTGAGAGGGAAAGCGGCTCCCAGGGTCACACAGCTCGGGACCGGAGATGGCAGACCTCGAGCCTCTCATTCTGCGTTTTATGTGGCCTGCATGGTGGTCTTAAACTTTGAAGTCATTGTCAACACTTAAAAATTAAAATTTTTTCCATTCAAAAAACAACTTCCTGGAGTGTCTTGACATTTTGTAAGTTTTGCCAATGCTGGACTCTGCTCCTGGCTGCAGCAACTGGCTGGCGCTGAGTAAAAGTTCCCCTTCCGCCCCAGGCCTCACCCTGCCCTATTGCCTTACCAGGCTGGCTCTGCTCTCTGGTAGGAGAGGCTGCCGGGCTCCTCCACATGTTTCAGCTTATGGCCCAGAGACAGCTGTAGAGCTAAAGCAGACACTAAATATCCACTCCCTGGCCTCTGTCTGTGCTCCTAGGCCAGTCTGCCTCCCCTGCACGCAGCTCTCTCTGGGCCGGGGCTGAGCTGGGATTCTGTTTGAGCCTGGGATTCTGTCTGAGCAAAGGTTCAGCAGCTTCAAGCTGGTGCCCCTGCTCAGAGGTCCTTCACACAGCAGCCTGTGGTGCAGCTACAAATGGTGGTTCTTTGTTTTCCAGTTCCTTTACCCCTGCGGTGACTTTTATTACTTAATTATTACGCACCCCATGCTTCTGAGCAGCCTAATTTATAGCTGTGTTTTCTAATGACACTAGATTCGTAATCTGAAAATATCTACCCCAAGAGGCTGTTCACAACAGAAAAGCTCTCTTCTCAGCAGTCCCCGGCACATCCATCGCCTCCACAAAGGCACCCTCAGCCCTCCTGCGGGCTCGGCTGACATCCTGTGTCTTGCTCCGGCCAGCAGCTCTTATTACCGGGAAAGAGGCTCGGGGCATGAGAGTAACCCATAAACCCTGGGAGTCCCAACGGCCCCAGCCTGGGTTCTCTGAAGGAGACCAGCAGGCTATGCCCGCTTCTGCTCTGGCTCATTACCTTGGATACAAAGGTGGAGAAGCTGGTCTGACATGGGAAGAATCTCGGACATAAGTCAGATCGTATCACCCCTTGCTTAAAATGCCTTCCATGGCCCCCCATGTCTTAGCCTAAGCCCAGACTCATTGCCCGGGCCACAGGACCCTTCCAGCAGCTCCTGTCTCCTTCTCCAGCTCCTTCCTGACATTCATGCCACCCCCCAACCAGGTCTTCCAAGCCCTGAGAATCCTCTTTCTCTCGCTCAGCACACACTCAGCTTCCCCTTTGCCTTCAGGTCCCAGTAGTGAGGCCACCTCCCCAGAGGGCTCCTCCCCAACCAGCCCATCCTAGGACGGCCCTCATCGGGCACCCTCCCACACAGGGCACTCATTCATTCATTTGTTTGCTGATTTACAGCAGGTCTTGGCCGTTGGCCACCAACATCACGAGGGTGGGGACAGTTTATGTCTGGTGTGAACTGGCACAGTGCTGCTCTCGGGAATTATTTCTTGTTGAAAAAGACTGAGAGAGAAAGAGAGGACACACAGCAGGAGGAAAGAGGGGAAGGAGACAGAGAAAAAGACTAGGCAGAATTTTAGGAGATAAACTTTTCATAATTCAGGGTATTGTAAATTAGACTAGCTATGAGTTATAATAAACCAAAAGAAGCGAATGGAGGGAAATTGCAATTCAATGGAGGAAGGATAGTCGTTTCAACAAACGGTGCTGGAGCCTTGGACATCTTGGACAAAACAAACAACACAGCAAACAAACATAACAAACACAACCTAAGTCTCACACCTGATACAAGAATTAACTCAAATGGATCACAGATTTAAACACAAAACATTAAACTACACAACTTCTAGATAAAAACATAGGAGAGAATGTTTGGGATCAAAGGCTACGTAAAGAGTTTGTCAGACTCAACACCAAAAATACAATCCATGAGAGAGAAAAACTGATAAATTGGGCTTCCTCAGAATTAAAAACGTCTGCTCTGTGAGAGACCCAGTTCAGAGGATGGAGAGACAAGCTACAGACAGGGAGAACACACCTGTAAACCATATATCTGGCAAACGACTCGTATCTAGAATAAAAAACTCTCAAAACTCAACAGTAAAACAAACCAAACCAAAACAAAAAAAAAAAAACCCAAACAATCCCATTAGGAAATTGATGGCCAGGCATGGTGGCTCACGCCTGTAATCCCAGCACTTTGGGAGGCCGATGGGGGCAGGTAACCTGAGGTCAGGAGTTCGAGACCAGCGTGGCCAACATGGCGAAACCCCATCTCTACTAAAAATACAAAAATTAGCCGGGCTTGGTGGCACGTGCCTGTAATCCCAGCTAATCAAGAGGCTGAGACATAAGAATCGCGTGAACCTGGGAGGTGGAAATTGTAGTGAGCCGAGATTGCACCACTGCACTCCAGGCTGGGTGACACAGAGAGATTCCCTCCATCTCAAAAAAAAAGGAAAAAAAAAAAAAAAGAAAAAGAAAATTGGCAAAGCCCAGCCCGGTGGCTCATGCCTGTAATTCCCCCATGTTGGGAGGCCAAGGTGGGAGGATTCCTCGAGCCCAAGAGTTTGAGACCAGCCTGGCCAACATGGCAAAACCCTCTCTACAAAAACAAAAACACAAAAAACAAAACAAAACAAAACAGAACAACAAAAAAGAAAGAAATGAAAAGAAAGAAAATAGGCAAAAGACATGAAGAGACATTTCATCAAAGAGAATATATGGATGGCAAACAAACACATGAAAGAATAGTCAACATCTGTAGCCATTAGAGAAATGCAAATGAAGACTATGATATCACTATGCCCCCATTAGTACAGCTAAAATAAGAGGGCGTAATGACAGTACCACATGAGGATGCATAGAAACTAAAGCTCCCATGCACTGCTGGTGAGGATGAAAAATGGCACAGCTACTCTGGAAAACTGTTTGGCAGTTTCTTTCTTTTTTTTTTTTTTTTTGAGACAGAGTCTCGCTCTGTCGCCAGGCTGGAGTGCAATGGCGCAATCTCGGCTCACTGCAACCTCCACCTGCTGGGTTCAAGCGACTCTCCTGTCTCAGCCTCCCAAGTAGCTGGGATTACAGGCGCCCGCCACCACGCCCAGCTAATATTTTGTATTTTTTAGTAGAGACAGGGTTTCACCATGTTAGCCAGGATGGTCTTGATATCCTGACCCCATGATCTGTCCACCTCGGCCTCCCAAAGTGCTGGGATTACAGGCGTGAGCCACCGCGCCCGGCTATTTTACTTTTTAAAAAGATATTTGTAACAGCCTTGTTTTTTTTTAGTAGAGACAGGGTTTCGCCATGTTGGCCAGGCTTATCCAAACTCCTGACCTCAAGTAATCTGCCCATCTTGGCCTCACAAAGTGCTGGGATTGCAGGCGTGAGCCCCAGTGCCTGACCCACTGGCTCATGCCTGTAATCCCAGCACTTTGGGAGGCCAAAGTGGGTGGATCTCTTGAGCTCAGGGGTTCGAGACCAGCCTGGGCAATATGGCAAGACCCTGTCTCTAAAAAAAATTGGAAAATTTTAAAAAGGATGCTATGTAAAATAGCACCAAATCAAATAGACTAATGCATCAACAGCAAAGGCCCCTTGTAATACCTTGCATTCATCCTGGAGCCTGGGAGTGAGGGTGGCGGGGCAGAAACCAGACACATGAACGCAGCTCACTCCCTGCTGCTTCTCACCAAGCAGCCAGCCGGGGGAGGAAAGAAATTCATCTTCCAATGAAATTGGGAGTATTGATGATACCTGAGCCTGGGCACATTAATTAGAGCATGGAGATTGCCTTTTGTAATTAGAAGTGACCAGAAAAGCTGAGGAAGCCTGAGGTTTCACCTAAGGAACTGGGAAAGAAGTCGACCCTTAGAGCAGGTGTGAACAGGCCCCTCAGTCAAGGGCTCAGGTGTTCTCGGTACCCCCTGTGCCTCCCAGTTGTTCACTGAGCTGGTCACATTTGTAAAAGCGACGGCCTTCATGATGAAATATTATGCAACTGCCAAAAAGAATGAAGTGGCTGTGTGTGTAATAAGCTAGAGAGATCTCTGAGACATGTCATGTGTAAAACAGGAAGTCAGGGGAGGAGATGTACAGTACAGGTGCCTCTGCACAAACGTGGGTGGATGAAAAAAAAGACTGGAAGGCTGGCGCAGTGGCTCATACCTGTAATCCCAGCACTTTGAGAGGCTGAGTCGGGTGGATCACTTGAGGTCAGGAGTTCCAGACCAAACCGGCCAACGTGGCGAAACCCTGTCTCTACTAAAAAATACAAAAATTAGCCGGGCGTGGTGGCAGGTGCCCGTAATCCCAGCTATTCGGGAGGCTGAGGCAGGAGAATCGCTTGAACCCAGGAGATGGAGGTTGCAGTGAGCTGAGACTGTGCCACTGCACCACTCCAGCCTGGACAACAGAGTGAAACTCTGTCTCCAAAAAAAAAAAAAAAAAAGGGAAGAAGAAAGAAGCCTACCAGTGATGTCTGCAGTGAGGCCTCAGGCAGGGGAGCAGAACTAGGGATGGGGTAAGGTAAACTTCCATCTTTCAGCTTACTTAGTTTTTGTATATGACTCTTTTGCAAATAATAGAGAAAAAAAAGGACTCCTGAGAGTTGACTGAGGCTGCGTGGCCGGTGATGAGGGTGATGGATTCTGGTCCCCAGACTCAGGGTCAGGACGCATTCCCAGCCCCACCTGCCACGCACAGATCCACACCGAACATCAGATCAGAACTCTCTGGGCCGGTTCTGGGCCGTTTGCTTTCCACTACAAAGCATCCGGGGGTGATCCTGCCTTCCTGGAGCCATGGGGAGCGCCCATGGCTGGAGGACCCAGCCCTACCCCATCATGCCCTGGGGACATCTAGCATTTCCCTGTGTACTTGACCTTTCTAGAATGCATCTTTAGGAGCCGTTTTTCCTGTTTTTTTTCCATAACCATTTTTTGAAGCTACCTTACAACACGTTCAGTTTTTTAAGTAAATGTAGTTCTTTACGGTAAAATATAGGCATTTTTCCCACCCCCAAAATGAACGATTTTTGCCCCAGGCGGAGAGCCCCTGTGGTAACAATTACAGCCGTCCTTTCTGCAGCTTTCTTTTGAGGCGCTGGAGGGTTTCACATGGAGGATCTTAATTATTTATCCTCACTAAATGAGCATGGAAAAGGTGGGAATGGGAAGCGAGGCCCAGAGAGGTCAAATGGCTTGCCCAGGGTCACACAGCACACTCCAGTAGCAAAGCCTGGACTCCCACCCTTCCAGTTGCAGTGTCTCCGGCCAAGAGAATTTGAATCAATTTTCACAAAAGAGAGGGCAGTTAAGGCTGAACAACACTGCCCAGCAAGCCAGCTGCAGATAGAGGCCAAGTCCAGGGGCCCTGGCTATTTTCATATAGGACCCCAGACTTTCCCAGACACCATCGTTTGTCCCTGGATCCTGCAACATCCCCCAACTCCTGGCCCCCCGCTCCTCATAGGAGCCAAGGCTTTTTAAAAAATGCAAGTCTGGGGCCGGGTGCAGTGGCTCACGCCTGTAATCCCGCCACTTTGGGAGGCCGAGGCAGGTGGATCACTTGAGGTCAGGAGTTTGAGACCAGCCTAGCCAACAGGGTGAAACGCTGTCTCTACTAAAAATACAAAAATTAGCTGGACGTGGTGGCATGCACCTGTAATCTCAGCTACTTGGGAGGCTGAGGCAGGGGAGTCACTTGAACCCAGGAGGCAGAGGTTGCAGTGAGCTGAGATTTTGCCACTACATTCCACCCTGAGTAACAGAGTGAGACTTCATTTCAAAAAAAAAAAAAAAAAAGCAGGTCTGTTTCTTTCTCAGCACAACCAGTGGCTTCCCATTGCCCTTAAGAGTACATGGTTCTCGAGGGTCTCCAGTTCAGTCCCTCTCCCAACCCCTCCCAAATGCAGAGTCCTCCCCCACCTCCTCCTGGACTCCTCTCCTTCGCCTGGCAGACGCCTCTCGAGACCTCCCTTAGCTCTGCCCACTCTGCCATGGCTGCACTTTGCACATGCGAAGGTGTCTGAAGTTCTTTATAATGGTTGGCTCAGGGTCCACCTTTCCCACCAGGCTCTGAGCTCTCCGGAGCAGGGATGGTGCTGGGTTGCCCTCTCTAAATCTCTAGGCCTGGACTGTCTGCACTCAGTAGAGAAGCCGAGTGACTCAAAGCCTTTGGAAACTCCTTTCCTGAGGACGCGTGGCCTCAACTGCAATGCCCAGGTGAAGGTCTTTGGAAGAAATGGCCTTTTCCTTGGGGAACCTAGTGACGGAGGTGGGGTGGCCCCGATATCCTTCAGAACGGGTGCAAGCATCGAGGACAAGCCACGTGGCCTCTTGATTCCCTTCTCTCTCTCTCATGGGAGGATCAGCCATTAAGTCAGCATGTCAGAGCTGATCCTGGATCCTTGTAGCCCTGGAGAACAGAGAGCCCAGCCAGGCCAGGAGACACCAAGGAAGCAACTCCTTCCTGAAGACGAATGAGAGGAGGTTCCTGAAGCCGAGGGCAGGCTGGAGGAGCCAGGGAGATCTGCTGCTCTCAGAACTGTTCCTTATAAATCTTTAGGACTGCGTTCAGAAGTAATTCAAGATTGCAAACGTCTCTGCTTCTGTGCAATACTGAAGGGGTCTGCCAGGGCACTGGGGTGGGGATGCAGGACTGCAAGCTGCTCTGAGGCAGGACGGCCCTACTGGCCTTTGAGGCTCGTCAGAACCCAGAGAGAGAGGAATGGAGGGCTGGCCCCACGCTGGTGTCTGGGGAGGGGCTCCTGGGCCGGGGAGCAGAAGGAATTGGGTCAGGTCCACACCGGACCTGAGGCCAGGGGCTTGGTGAGGGCTGGAGATCCTCCTTGAGGAGGGGTAAGGAACTGACTGAGAAGGGACGTGAGACTTCTGGGGTATGGAAATGTGCTGTATCTTTTAATTAATTTATTTATTTAGAAACTGGCTGGTGTGCAGTGGTGTGATCCTAGCTCACTGCAGCTTTAATCTCCTGGACTCAAGCAATCCTTTCACCTCACCCTCCTGAGTAGCTGGGACTACAGCACTCACCACCATAACTGGCTAATTTTTTAATTTTTGTAGAGGTGGGAGTCTCACTATGTTGCCCAGGCTGGTATTGAACACCTGGCCTCAAGAAATCCTCCCACCTTGGCCTCCTGAAGTCCTGGGATTACAGGTGTGAACCACTGTGCCTGGCCTGGAAATGTACTGTATCTTCACTGGATACCCAGGTGTATAAATTTGTCAAAACTCATCAAATTGTGTATGGAGCATTTTATTGTCTGGAAATCACACCTCAATAAGGCTGTTTCAAAAGAAAAACTAAAAAGACCAGATTGGGGAGTAAACGGCTGAGGCGGGAGTTTTAGCAGAGGAAAGGCTTTGTGAAGATACTAGGGATGGTTTCTGAGTGAGAGGAGAGGGGAGGGGGCATGATGCCAGACACTGTTGCTGTGTAGTAGAGTGGATTAGCCTGGGGGAGGGGGAAGGGTACAGGATTTGAGGGTCCAAGGACATTTCAGGGGGAGGAAGGGGACAGCCGAAAGGCAGTGCACCTTGTGAATGAGATCTCAACTCTGCGTTCACTCGCTCATTATCCCATCCATCCACCCATCCGCCCATCCATCCATCCACCCACCCACCCACCCACCCATCCATCCACCTACTCATCCATCCATCCATCCACCCACTCATCCACCAACTCATTCATCCATCCATCCACCCACCCACCCATCCATCCACCCACCCATCCATCTACCCAACCATCCATCCATCCAGCCAGCCAGCCAGCCAGCCAGTCACCCACTCATCCATCCATCCATCCATCCATCCATCCATCCATCCAGCCAGCCATCTACCCACCCATCCATCATCCACCCATCCATTCATCCATCTATCCATCCATCCATCTACCCACCCACCCATTCATCCACCTACCCATCCATCAACCCAACCATCCACCCACTCATCCATCCATCCATCCATCCATCTACCCTCCCACCCATCTACCCAGCCACCTATCCATCCACCTATCCATCCATCCACCCAACCATCCATCCACTCACCCACCCACCCAACCATCCATCCACTCACCCACCCACCCATCCATCCATCCATTCATTCACTCACCCACCCACCCATCCATCCACCCATCCACCCACCTGTCTACCCATCCATCCCTCCATCCATCCATCCAGCCAGCCAGCCACTCATCCATCCATCCATCCATCCATCCATCCACCCACCTGTCTGGCCCATTTAGGGCTTTAATGGTATGTCTGAATGTGGAGGTGGCTCCCTGCCCGCTAGGGTCACAGAGCATGCAGCAGAAATAACCATCCTCACAGCTCACACTCCCTGCCTGCCTTCTCAATCCTTGGGACAACAACTCGAGAGACTGATATCAATATCCTCACTTTACAGATGAGAAATCTGAGGCCCAAGGAACACCACTGTCTTGCTCAAGACCACACAGTAGTTGTTCAAATCGGAAGCCTGCAGGGGTAGCCACGCTGCAGCTCTATCGCCCTGCAGTGCCAAGGGCCAATGCCAGGGTAGACAGCAACCTGCAGTGTGGCTGGAGTTCAGAGGAGAGAAAGGTTAATTCAGCAAGGGTGTGGGATGAGGGACGTCTCCTCTGAGGCTTTGGACAGATCTCTGGGGATGGGCAGAAGGTGGCCGGGCAGGGGAACTCTAGGCAGGGAACTATGTGAACACAGGCAGGACTCCCAGCTGGAGACGGGCCTGATCTGCCCTGAAGAATAACAGTGATTCAAAATGCCTCCCATCCTAATAAGCACTTTCTATACCAAGCCCTCCACGTGCAAAGCTCACTGAGTCCTCACAACTCTGGAAGGGAGGATGGAGACTCCTGGCTTTCAGAAGGGGAAACTGAGGCTCAGGGAAATGGAGCAAGTTGCCTGTGTGATGCTCAGGGATGCAGAGTAGCCAGGCAGGAGAGCCAGGATCCGTACCCGGGTTCCCCTGGCCCTGAGGCTTTTTGCCCCTAACGGTTAGGCTGTGTGCTGCGGCTCCAAGGCGGGTCTGAATGATCCACTCATCTCTGTCCAGGTCAAGTTGTGCTTATTGGCAATTTGCCAGCCTGGACTCGTGAGCAAGTGCTTCCTCCACACAAAGGAGTCTGATTTGTCCTGACTTCCACGCTGGGCCCCATCCAGGGGTCTCAGGCCCTCACACTTGGGCTGCGAGGGCTTCCGAGCTGCTGCTTCTACTGTTTGGAAAGCCGGGCTTTGGGCTTGCCTGTGGACTCCTGAACAGCCTGTGTCGTGATGACAAGGCCCCTGCTAAGAGCTTTGACAAATTATTTGCTGATAACCTGGCAGGAACCCCCCGGAAAAGTTTCTCACCGCCGGACGTGCCCACTAGCAACAAAACCGTGTCAAAACTCGGTCCCATAAAGTGGAAAACGGGGGAATGAAATGAAATCAGCTCCTACTCGGGGTAGGCCTCCCAGAAACTTCAAATTAGTTCCATCAAACCCATCCTGACTGCTCTGCGATTGATACCCCAGACCAGGGGGTGATCTCCGATGCAGGCACAGGGGACGTGCAGGGGAAATGGAAATTATCATTTGCAAACATTAGGCTGACACTTTGTGAATGCGGGGGATGAGGGCTGACAGCTCTGATTTGCCGGTGCGGCTCCGCTCTGCCAGGAGTGCTCTGTGGATTAGAGGGGCCCTTTCATGGCAACCCATCTTCATCTTCGCTGCTCATTAAAACTTTGTGGAGCTGGAGAACTTGGCGGAAGAGAGGAGGCTGGAGGAGCCTTCTGAGGGACTTTAGGTACACATTTGTTGAAAGGTGTTTCAGAAGGGAGACTTGGGTCTGACAAACTGGATTTTAGTACGGCTCTCCGTTCACAGCGGGCTAAAATAATTGGTCATCAGTGACTACTAATTCGGTTTAGTAGCCAGAGGCGATTTTTTTCTTCCTGGAAAATCAATGACAGCGTGGAGGTCTGTTCAACGTGATTCCGCTCAAGACGGGTCCTTATTTGGCTCTTGATGCTTCTTCCAGTGGAGACAGCTATTTTGTTAAAATAAAATTAAAATCCATCTCTAATATGCCAGCAGTCTGCTGCTCCCAGGGGCCGGGAAGGTGCTGGCACCCTCACAGCTGGGAAAGGACGGACGGGCGGATGGTGGCCTCTGAGGCTGGGCCTGAGACTGTGGATGGCTGGTTTGGGAGGAGGGAGAAGGCTGGAGGGCTGGGCTTCTCTCCACGATACAAAATCAACACCTGATCCATAAGGTGCACCCAGAAGTGGAGCCGTCTAGGGAGACCCACCTTCTCCACCTGCCGGGTGGGGTTTCTGAAGACCGCCCTCGTGTTCTTGCACAGCCCCGAGCCGCGTGCTACAGGGCTGGGGTGTCTCTCTTTTTCCTTGGCACCCGAGGCTTCCTGAATGGCTTGCCTGTTCGACTGTCAAGTGACTTCTACGGCTGTGTACTGAGCACTTTGCTTGTGCCTATAGTTTCACCGCTGTTTTTTTCTAACAAGCGATTATAACACTGCCTGTGGGTACCAAAGCTACCACTAAATCCATTTTTTTAAAAAAACTGAAACTTTTATGGAGATCATTGTAGATTCACATGCAGTTTGTACGAAATGATGCAGAGAAATCCCACGTGCCCCTTACCGTGTTTCCCGTGTTTCCACCAATGGTAACTGTAGAATAAAATCACGGCCAGGATAATGACATTGATACAGTCCAACAATGTCATTCACATTTCCCCGATTTCACCCATACTCGTGTGTGTGTGTGTGTGTGTGTGTGTATTTCTGTGCCATTTAATCATCTGTTGTTTTATGTATCCACCACCATAGTCAAGACACAGAACATTCCATCCCCACAGGGCTCCCTCCTCTTGTCCTTTGGAACCACACCCACCTCGCTTGCACACTGCACTCATGTTCCAGAGACTGCGTTATTTCATCCCGACAAGAAACCTACTAGACAGGAACTACTGTTATGTGAGCCCCGCTTTATGTATAAATAAACTGGGATTCAACAAGATTAAATAACTCACTCAGGATCAGCATCGAGTGACTACTGCCCTAAAACGGTTGCAAATAGCAGACTCTAGGCCATGTCTGGACCACAGACATGCTTAGTTTGGCCTGTAGCATTTTGAAATCTTAAGTAACCAATATACTTTTTTAAAAAATCAGAAGGTTCACATAAAAGTCCAAATGCCTGGCTTTGTTTACTGAGATATTAGACGATCTGGTAACACTGGCACATTCCTACATGTCCACAATTGGCTGGAGCTGCCAACTTTAGACCAGGTATGTGCCCCAGTTTGCCGCAGTCCCCACCACTCCCTATAGCCTTACACAGGGCCCGCTTCCCTTTTATCTGCCAGGCCTCTGCAGGCTCGTGAATTTGTAACCCTGGTTCTGTGCCAATTAAACAACAAAAATACTTGGTGCCTCTCTCTCTTCCTAAGAGCCCAAGGAACTGTTCACTGATGGATTGACACAACTCTTTTCCTATAGTGGAAGGAATGTTAATCCCAATGATAGATGGAGAAACGGAAGCCCGTGGAGAGTGCGTGGCCTGCTCAAAGTTCCTCACCATGGAAATGGGAGAGGTCTGTGTTGAGTCTCGAGTCTTCAGGCTTCAAGGCAAGTTCTCTATCCTCTCTCTGCTCGCTGCAGAAAGGGGTGCCAGGAGAGGCAAGGAGGGAAGAGAGAAGAGGGAATTCCTCCTTTCCAGGAGGGAAGGGAGTAATGAGGCCTGACAGGAAGATCTAGGACCAGCCCATGCATCAGGCCCAGGAGGTCCTGTGCCTGGGCCCAAGACACTTTTAGGGACTCTTAAAATATTTAAATTTCTTTCAAAATCAGAAAAATATAAAAATAATTCAGCCTGGATTATATTCATCTTTATACTAACATAGCCATAAAATAGATTTTTTTTTTTTTTTTTTTTTTTTTTTTGGAGACAGAGTCTCGCTCTGTCACCCAGGCTGGAGTGCAGTGGCCGGATCTCAGCTCACTGCAAGCTCCGCCTCCCGGGTTCACGCCATTCTCCTCCCTCGGCCTCCGGAGTAGCTGGGACTACAGGCACCCGCCACCTCGCCCGGCTAGTTTTTTGTATTTTTTAGTAGAGACGGGGTTTCACTGTGTTAGCCAGGATGGTCTTGATCTCCTGACCTCGTGATCCGCCTGTCTCGGCCTCCCAAAGTGCTGGGATTACAAGCTTGAGCCACCGCACCCGGCCTTTTTTTTTTTTTTTAATAGAGGAAGGGACACAGGAAGGCAAGTGTGCCCAGGGGCCCCAGAGTCCTCCTGCAGCCCTAGGAGGGAGGTGTCAGCCCTCAGGTCCAGCTGCCCTGGACCCAAAGACACAGGCCTCAGCCTGGATAAGAAGTTGCATTTGCCAGTCTCTCCTTCCTTCAGAATGTGGAGCAGGGGTTCTCTGTTTGAAGGGTGAATAACAAAGAGCTTAGTGAAAGTAGAGATGTCACCCTCCACCCCCAGACATTCTGGCTCTCTGGGCCTGTGGGGGAGGGCAAGGAATCTGCATTTTAACAAGGGTGCCTCCCCCACCCCTGCCAAGTGGTTCTGGCACACGTGTTCCCTGGCACCCTTTTAGAGTCCCAGTTCCGAGTTTCCCGGGCAGGGGACCCTCCACCTGCTGGCCACCAGCACTTCTGTCCTCCTGGCAGAGAGCTAGGGCGGGCTGGGGGGCTGAGCTCTGGCCCCCCGGGGACTGCTGTACCCCTTGGACCACTCTCATCCCCTCATTGCCTTTTTCTTAATTGACCCCTCGGCTCCAGGGCCTGTTTCTTCTAGGAACAGGGGTGGAACTGAGGCCCCGCCTGTCTCCCTAGCAGGACTCTTAGAGCTAATTAGAGAAGAGGACCTCCGGGCTTGTGGCTACTTTTTAATTGTTTGTGGATCCAACGTAAAAGCTAGTGACGCGGGATGCTTGGTTAGCAGCACACGCCTGACTTCTGAATCTAAGAGGTCATTTGCAATGTGTTAACATTTTTCACAAGGGTGAATTCAATTAGCAGTTCCAGCACCAGTGCAGGCAGCAGGAGGCAAGGAAGACAGCGCTCAGTGAAGCCGAAATGGAAAGGGCTGAGAACGAGAGATCCGCCAGGCCACTCAGAAACCGACTGGGCAAGAGGATCCTGGCACCGGGGGGGAAAGGTGAGTCCCAGGTGGGCACCTCTGCCGGAGGCAGTGAGGATGGCAGAGAGGCCACGGACCAGGTGTTAGGAGATTGGATTCTCAACAAGTGTGTGTAGCTCAGCGGAGAGCCTCACCTGTGGGCCTCAGTTTCCCCTTTTCCAAGGTGATCACTGGTACCCACCCTTTGCCTGACCAGGAGGACAGAAAGCATCTCCTCACTGTCACCCGTGGTCAGGGACACAGGGGAGGGGTCATTTCCGCACTGTCACCCGTGGTCAGTGACACAGAGGAGGTAGAAAAAGTTGAGAAGATGGGAAGGCAGATGGGGCCAGCATCCGAAACAACTGGGGTCGTCGGCACAGGCAGAGCAGGTATCATTCCAGTCAGCAGCTCTGCTGGTGGACGTCAACCCCGAGGACCCTCACACAGGGGCACCAGGTGTGCCAGGGTACTTGCGGGGGCCTTGTCATGGGGGCACACGAGAAACACTTTAGCAGTAGAGAGATGGGTACACCTGTGGCGGACGATTCAGACAGTGGGACAGGGCGATGTTGCGAACGTGTGTCATGAGATGAGCGAGTCACTGTGCAGAGTGACTTCCAGGGCACAGGACCCCACTCAGTGGTCCCTGTGATTTATGGATCGCTAACGACAGAGCAAAACGGGGCACACTGGGTGGAAAGCATGCATGTTCCAACCTCGGGAGGGTCCTCAGGGAAGACGGGGAGGGGCTGAGGCTAGGAAGGGGCGCCCAGGGGCTTCAGACTGTGTCACGTTTTGTTTCTTAATATTAAAGGAAAGGATCAGAAGTGAAAGCGGCCAGATGGTGAACATTTGCTAAATCCAGGTAGTGGGTTCACGGGAGTTAGTTGTGCTGCTTCTGAACTTTTCTATTTGTTTGGAAAGTTTTCTAATAAACACAAAAGAAAGGATTGGTTAAAAGGTTTTGCTCCCTTGATAGCACCACAGGGTGACCACCGTCAGTAAGAACCGAATTGCACGTTTTAAAATAACTAAAAGAGTAGAATTGAGGAGCTGGAGACCCCACTCTCCACGATGTGATTGTTACGCATGACAAGCCGGTATGGAAACATCCCACGTAGCCCATAAACATATACACCATATTTTAAATTAAAAATAAAAAATAGCCGGGCGCGGTGGCTCAAGCCTGTAATCCCAGCACTTTGGGAGGGCGAGGCGGGCGGATCACGAGGTCAGGAGATCGAGACCATCCTGGCTAACACGGTGAAACCCCGTCTCTACTAAAAAATACAAAAAACTAGCCGGGCAAGGTGGCGGGCGCCTGTAGTCCCAGCTACTCGGGAGGCTGAGGCAGGAGAATGGCGTAAACCTGGGAGATGGAGCTTGCAGTGAGCTGAGATCCAGCCACTGCACTCCAGCCTGGGCAACAGAGCAAGACTCCGTCTCCAAAAAAAAACAATTAAAAAAATAAATAAATAAAAATAAAATTTAATTAAAAATAAAATACTTGCGACTCATAAAAGCATTTATACCTATCATCTTTATTTATTTATTTATTTATTTTTGAAACGGAGTTTCACCCTTGTCGCCCAGGTGGAGTGCAGGGGCACTATCTCAGCTCACTGCAACCTCCATCTCCCAGGTTCAAGTGATTCTCCTGCCTCAGCCTCCCGAGTAGCTGGGATTGCAGGTGCCCGCCACCACGCCCAGCTAATTTTTACATTTTTAGTAGAAACATTTTAGTTTCGCCATGTTGCCCAGGCTGGTCTCAAACTCCTAACCTCAGATGGTCCGCCCGCCTCGGCCTCCCAAAGTGCTAGGATTACAGGTGTGAGCCACCACGCCTGGCTAATTTTTACATTTTTAGTAGAGACAAGGTTTTGCCATGTTGGCCAGGCTGGTTTCAAACTCCTGACCTCAGATGATCTGCCCGCCTCGGCCTCCCAAAGTGCTGGGATTACAGGTGTGAGCCACCGCGCCCGGCCTATTCCTATCATCTTTTGACTGATTACAAAACCCCTTCTGTATTTTTCACAAAAACGTTAAGGGGCCAACAGGTATCAAGACTCCAGGGAAGCCATTGGAAAATTATCATTCTAAAGATCATTTTCTCAAAACCCAACGACACCAAAAATGCAGGACACTCTGACTTGATTTGTGTTAAGATGCTTCGATGATTATAGTGGGCTGAATGGTCTCCCCTCCACCACCAAAAGATGTGTCCATATCCTAACCCCCCTCCAGCCTGTAAATCTGACCTTATTTGGAAAAGAGGTCTCTGCAGATGTAATGATGTCAAAGATCTTGAGATAAGATCATCTGGGGATATTTGGCTGAGCCCTAGACCCAATGATAAGTATCTTTGTAAGAGACAGAAGAGAAGACAGAGATGCAGGAGAGACAGCCACGGGAAGTGTGAGGCAGCAGTGGCTGAAGGGATACCAAGGAACACCCAGGGCCACCAGGAGCCGGAGGAGGCGGGAGACCCCTCCCTAGAGCCTGCAGAGGGAGGGTGGCCCTGCCAACACCTTGATTTCAGACTTCCGGCTTCCAGAACTAGGAAAGGATCCATTTTTCTTACTTTTCTTTCTTTTTTTTTTTTGAGATGGAGTTTTGCTTCTGTGGCCCAGGCTGGAGTGCAGTGGCACGATCTCGGCTCACTGCAACCTCTGACTCCCAGGTTCAAGCGATTCTCCTGCCTCAGCCTCCCAAGAAGCTAGGATTACAGGCGTGTGCCACCACACCCAGCTAATTTTTGTATTTTTGGTACAGACGGGGTTTCACCATGTTGGTCAGGCTGGTGTTGAACTCCTGACCTCAGGTGATCCGCCCGCCTCAGCCTCCCAAAATCCTGGAATTACAGGTGTGAGCCACCGCATCCGGCCGTTTCATTTTTGTTATTTTAAGCCATCAAGTATGTGGTAATTTGTTTCAGAAACCCCAGGAAATTAACAAACGATGATTTTCTACAGCTCCTGTAGCCGAAGCTCAGTGCCCTGCAAGAGTCGGGCCCAGGAAAGAGTTGGCTGTCTCATGTGCTCTTGGCACCAGAATATTGCCTGTTCCCAATATCCAGGACGCACTGCATTTGAGCAATCTGTTCCCTCTCACTCAGCCAGTCAACAAGCGATTACCGAGCACCTACAACATTCCAGGCAGGCGCATGCTAGGCACTGGGGAAGGAGGAATAAGCAACACCAGACCCACCCCACTGACTCTGCTGGGGGAGATGGTCAGGTCTGCAGGCAGTGGCCACACCGGGTGGCCTGTCTAGGCAAGGGACACAGGAGTGTCTGAAGGATGGTGAGGCCTCACCCAGGCAAGGTGGGGGACGAGTGTCCCTGGCAGAGGGAAAAGCATATGTGAGTCCAGAGAAACGTCGGGAGGGAGGGAGTTCAGGGGACTGAAGGAGGTTTAGCTTGGGAGAGTCAGAGTGAAGTCTCAGCAGACCCAAAGGTACCCTTGTGCCCTCTCTCCTGGGTCCTCTGCCCACTAGAAACAGCGTGCACCGCCTTGCTGTTATACCTGTTGGTTGCATATTGGTTTGTTTTGTGTTTTATTTTCTCTATATCCCAAACACCCAGCACCACAATGCCCAGCACAGGTGAGCCCTAAATGAACTCTCAGCATAGGCCGGAGGTAACGAATCTGTTCTGAGATCAGATCCCAGCGTGACCCCTTTGCGACCACGTGATTGTGTACAAGTGTCTCTGGGCCTTGGTTTCCTTGTCTGTAAATTGGGGATAAGAGAGTCAGTTGTGGCCGGGTGCGGTGGCTCAAGCCTGTAATCCCAGCACTTTGGGAGGCCGAGGCGGGCAGATCACGAGGTCAGGAGATCGAGACCATCCTGGCTAACATGGTGAAACCCCGTCTCTACTAAAAATACAAAAAACTAGCTGGGCGAGGTGGCGGGCGCCTGTAGTCCCAGCTACTCGGGAGGCTGAGGCAGGAGAATGGCGTGAACCCGGGAGGCGGAGCTTGCAGTGAGCTGAGATCCGGCCACTGCACTCCAGCCTGGGCGACAGAGCGAGACTCCGCCTCAAAAAAAAAAAAAAAAAAAGAGAGTCAGTTGCTACCTTAGGGCCCATCTGGGGATGTCTTCAGTTGATGTGTATGAAGCATCCAGCACGGTGTCTGGCCCCGGAAGCTGGCACTATTGTTCATCAAAATGAATGCAAGGCTCCAAAACGAATCTGGCCTCCAACAGGACTGATGGGGCCCAACCTGCAGCTCCGTCCTGTGAGTTCACTGCTCCTCCGCATGACGAGATGATCGGCCTCTGACAGGATTGATCAGGGCCTGCCTCCAGCTCGTCCTGGCTGGGCTCACCGCTCCTCTGCATGACGCACTCATTCTGTGACTATTTTTGCTTACGGGGTCCCTTGCCACAGTGGGATGTGGGCTGATGTGTTGGGCTTGACGCCTGGTTCTTCATGCAGTGTCAGGGAGGTGCCGGCTGGCTCACAGCAGTACCATCTCCTCCGTGCCCTGTGTCCCAGAATGAGCTAAACCAACCTCACCCCAGCAACCGCTCTGATTGTGTCGTGAGCTGGAGGCTGTAGAGGCGATAAGAGGCCCACGGCCGGGCCAGGCACCGAGCCGGACTCCCGACCCTGGACTCCAACGTCGGCTCCCACGAGGGCTTTCACTCTGCCCCTCCCCCGACACGGGCGAGGCCCAGCTCTGGAAAAATCAAAGGCAGAGTGGAGCATGTGTGATGCAACCTGGGAGGCCCCGAGGGGGACCAGCCGGGCCGGCCTCGTTAGTGCTGACCTTGGCACCGAGCTGCTCCTGATGGATGGGGTTCGGGCCTGGCCAGGCCCCGGGGGAGTGGCAGCCCCATCCATTATGGGCCCATCAGCACCTCCCTGAGCCCTCACCGCTTGGGATGCCGTGAGTGTCAGGCCGCGAATAAATCTCTGTCCGGGTCACAGGAGAGCCGAAAGGGAAACAAGGCAAAGCATGAAAAATGTCTGTGTCCTGGCTCTGGCGACAAAGCCCCCATGAAGGAGGAAGAAGCAGCCGGAGTTTGGGGAGGGAGAAAGGGTGGATCAGGAGCAGCCAGGCTGGGGCCCCAGGGAGGCTGGGCTTCCTGGGAGTAGAAGCGGGAAAAGATGGGGGCCCCAGGCTGCTCCCTCTCCCAGTATGGCTCCCTGCCTGTCCCCTACCTTTTTTTTTTTTTTTTTTTTTGAGACAAAGTTTTGCTCTGTTGCCCAGGCTGGGGTGTAGTGGTGCAATCTTGACTCACTGCAACCTCCACCTCCCGGGTTCAAGTGATTCTCGTGCCTCAGCCTCCCTGTAGCTGGGATTACAGGCACCCACCACCATGTCTGGCTAATTTTTGTATTTTTTTTTTTTTTTTTGAGAGGGAGTCTCGCTCTATCGCCCAGGCTGGAGTGTAGTGGCCAGATCTCAGCTCACTGCAAGTTCCGCCTCCCGGGTTTACGCCATTCTCCTGCCTCAGCCTCCTGAGTAGCTGGGACTACAGGCGCCCGCCACCTCGCCCGGCTAGTTTTTTGTATTATTTGTATTTTTTAGTAGAGACGGGGTTTCACGGTGTTAGCCAGGATGGTCTCGATCTCCTGACCTCGTGATCCACCCGTCTCGGCCTCCCAAAGTGCTGGGATTACAGGTTTGAGCCACCGCGCCCGGCCTAATTTTTGTATTTTTAGTATAGATGAGGTTTCATCATGCTGCCCAGGCTGGTCTCGAACTCCTGACCTCAAGTGATCCACTTGCCTTGACCTCCCAAAGTGCTGGGATGACAGGTGTGAGCCACCAAGCAAACCTGGCCCTCAGCCTGGGCCCCTTTTAACAAAACTCCTTGGAGATCCAGGCCCATAGAAGCAGGCAGGCCTTGAGGAGGAGCGGACCCCTGTCAGACTCAGTTCAGGGCGCTCCCAAAGCCCGGGCAGAGGTAGCCCGGGCTGGGCAGCCAGCCAATGCCCCCACCTCCCAAAAGAACCTGTTCAGGCCGCTAAGGGCCAGGGTCCTGGTGTAAGCTGCCTGGACAGAGCCCCCACACCTCCACTCACCACCTGCGACCTCCTGCTGAGGGACAGAAACTCACCATGGCTTCCTTTTCTCATGGATAAATAGAGGTGATGGACGCCCACCACACAGGGCTGCAATGAGGATTCATCCAGTTGCTCTGTGGAAAGCCAGGCCCCAGTAGGTGCTCATCAGCGTTGGCCGTTGATTGCTGTAACTGCTGTTCATAGCCACCATCTCACTGCTGAGGACTCGCCTCCGCACCAGGCCACTGGCACCATTGTGGACGGAGCTCAGGATGAGAAATGACTTCCTCGCCCAGGGCCTTGCTCTGCCTCCTGGAAGCATGCGGCCTGCGGATATGAACAGCCGCCCTGGAAGGAGACTCGGCTCAAATCCTGGTGCTGCCTCCAACTAGCCAGGGGACTTTGGGCAAGTGACTCACTCTGAGCCTCAGTTTCCCCATCTGTAGAATAGGGCTGATAGTCTCTACTTGGTAGAGTTGTATTTAATGAGATGAGGTACAAGGCTCAGTGTTGCACGCAGCAGTCACTCCGTGGGGGCCCAGAAGGTGTCAGCTATGAAGACTGCCCCCTCTCAACATACACTCTGGTCCTCATTTTGTTCTCTGAAGCCTCTGAGAGCAAAACCCCTCCACTGTCCTAATCCCAGGGCTTCAGAGGGTTATGGACGGCTGCTGTGTCTCTGCCGCATCTTTTCACATCCAGCTAGGAGGACCTCATCTCTTCTCCTGTTCTTTGTACACAGTGGACACCCCCGCCGCCGCCACCTATCATCCTGATGGCTCCCTTCTAGACAGTTTCCTGTTTATGAACCTTCCCTTGAATGTATGATGTCCTGCATTCTTGAGCTTGATATTACAAGTATGGCCTGAGCTGCAGAAAAGAGCAAGGAGGTCACCTCCTTTGTTCTGAACTTGCTACCTCTATTAACATGGCCGAGGAACACATTCATTCTTTGAGGCAGCCTCACGGCACTGCAGACTCATAACATCAGTGGGGGGGGCGGGGATCACAGTGGAGTCTATTAAGTGTCATCTCTGGCTATACTGTCCCCTCTCTAGGTCTCAGACGGACTGTCTCTTTGCTTCCGATAACTGTCTCTAAGTCTTTTTTTTTTTTTTTTTTTTTTTGAGACGGAGTCTCGCTCTGTCGCCCAGGCTGCTGTCTCTAAGTCTTAAAGGGCTCCAGACCATGTTCGAGTGCTCACTATGTGCGAGGCATTGTGTTGGATGCTGACGATGCAATGATGGATGAAACCTACATTCTCCCTGCGCTCTGGGACCTGACATACAGCAGAGGAGTATTCACGACCGTCGCAGTCAGTGCCAGGGAGCAGATTATGCGGGCGACAGGAAAAACTTGGCTTTGCTGGGGGGGGGGGGGCAATGTACATTTCTGGCCCTCTCCCAGGCCCGGGAGTCTTTGCGAGATCCACATGCTCCCCCTTGTGGTCAGACCAGGTTTCATTCAGCCGGGTTTCAAGACACCAATAAACGCGGCCGCGGTCTCGCCCTTCAGAAACTGCCTGGGATCTCTGGGATGGCTGCTGGGGAAGGGGCTTATTATGATTTTATAGGAGTTTGGGTGGGTGGCTTGGATTTTTTTGGCCATCGGATCCAGGAGAAACAAAATAACCCAGAGTGATTGATGGGCCCATTGTAAATTTGTAAAATAAATCAGCCTGGCAGAGAGATTCAAAAAACCTGTCAGGCAGCAAACATTTTTTTAACAGCCTGTAAAATTTCCTGCATCCTTCACATTTGTCAGCGTCAGGCTGATGATGCATCTGATAGCAGGACCAGCAGCGGCTGCAGACAGAAGGCTGGGCCAGCAGCATCTCCCGCTTATCTGATGTTTCTTATGTTTCCATGGTCTGAAGGCTTTCAGCACCAGGACTGGGGGTGTAGACCAGGCTAATTAGTGCTGATCTAAGGATGCTACTGAGGTTGCATGTGGCAACTGGCTTTATATTTGGACCCCAATGTGGCCATTTGTTCATGCACTCGTTCAGCAACTCCACAAGGGCCTCCTCCACAAAGGTACTGTGGTCAGCACCAGAGATCCTGGGGTGAGAAAAGCAGGCCTGGAGCATCCAGCGTGGAGAAGGTTCTGGATGCCCTGACAAGAAGTTTGAGTTTATCAGGGAATGTGAAAGGGAAGGAAGTGACCCAGAAAGGGGAAGCTCAGTGGGCTCTTTGGATCTGTTCAGATTAAGTTCTAAAGCTTTAAGAAAAATCCACACAGGATGGCCTTACACAGAATCCTGTCTCATCCCCCTTCTAGTGCTGGAAAAACATAAGCAGAGTCTCTGCCCGTGTCACCTCCACCCCTGTGTTTGTTAGGGAGGCAGATCAGACCCTTGGTCACTGTCATAGGCATTTAGGCTACACTAACCCTCCTCGCACTGCAAAGCAGATGACTTCACCTCTCAGACCCTCTGTCTCTTCTTCTGTAAAATGGGGATAGAAGCATCGCAACCTTGTACTCACTTAAGCTAACTTCGTACTCACTGAGCTATTCAGCGTTAGTTAACGAGGATGCTCCTGAGGACCTCGGCACAGGGTCTGACCCGTGGTAGTAATAATAACACATAGTTGCCATTGTTAGTGCAGAGTGGGGTCTTCCCACCTTCCATCTGGCCCATGTCAGACACTGATGCGCAAGGGGCTGTTTGCTGGTTGACTGAGTGGTGGATGTTCCTGCTAGCATCTGTGTCTTGAGTGTGGCACAGGCTCCCAAGCAGAGCAGTGGCAGAGCCCAGGGTGCCCAGAGTCCACCAGGAGCACCAGCTGCTGCCAGGCCCTCCCTGCTCCTCCCCTCCCCGCCATCCCTGACTCATCATAATCGACAATGCTGGGCCAATTAGGAGCAGTAACAATTAAGATGTGCCGAGGGCATGTGAACATTTGCAAACACTTATTAAAATGCATCAATAATTAAGCGTGTCTTTAATAGTTACATTCCTGGCCTCCAGACATATCCGTTTCTGGACCTCGGGTCGCAGCGTGCTTTGAGATCTGTGTTAGGGCCCTACACGCTGGTAATGAGAATTTAAAATTCTTCCCTGACTTGAATTCTGGGATTTGACAGTGAAACAGCAGTGAGAGAATACCGGGGCTCTTTCCAGCTGCCTGATCCTAGAGGTGTGGTCTTCAAAGCCAGCCGCCAGACTGGGTAGAAATCCAGGCTCTGCACTGTAACGCCTCGGGGAGGGCCCTTGCCCTCCCTTTCCTGGCCTGTGAAGTGTGCAGAATGATACTGTCTCATAGCAAGGACGTAAGGGTTAACAATTATGTGTGCAAAATGCCTCCATGTTTAAGATCAATGCAGAGCAGCTTTCGTTACCAGTGGCTCATACTGTCATCAGAGGACAAAAAGAAGCTGCAGTTAGCTGAGGGATCGAGACCATCCGTCTACACCAGTGGTTCCAAACTCAGTGCCTACCTGGACTAGGCAGGTAACAAAAACGAGAGAAGCCAGTCTGGGTGAGGACTGGGATAAACGGTCCATGGATTCTGTCCAAAGGGATGCTGCCCCTCAGCCCCAGCCCCTGGAGCCAGGCAGAGCGCAGTTCCACTTGCCCAGCCTTCTGCTTTTTCAAGAGAAGTAGAAAACCCAGGTATTTTTATGAAATCTCCCTACTTTTTTAAAAATGTGGCAACTCAACCTTTTTTTGTTTTTCTTTAATCACTGCACCAGCCAAACTCCTCTGTGGGTTGATTGGGCCACAGCCTCCAGTCTGCCCCCATGTCTACACGACCCCTATTTTCCAGGTAACTCCTCAGGTCTCCACTTCCTGCGAGTCACAGAGGTTTTCGGATTGAAATGCACCCTTCTGATTTAGTGACAACCCACAACAAATCGGTGTGGGTTGGGAACCAAATAGGATAACTGGGAAGGAAGTAATTGAATAATCTAAATTCGGCGTTGCATCCCATCTGGTATTGAGGCTGAATGCACAGATTCAGAGACGTGTGGAGAAGAGGGGGTGCACCCCTCACCACAATTCATTTGCCCATTGCAAATCTAGACGTGGGTGGGGGCTGAGGCGCTGGCTGTGGTCAGAATCGTAGCTCACAGAGTGGCAGTCACCACCCCTCTGCTCATTAGCATCCTAGCTTAGAGGGAGCTTTAGTGGATTCAGTCTGAGGTAGGACTTTATTTTTTTTTTTTTAACACATCTGTAATTGTGAGTAAATAACACTCATTTTGTTGTTGTTTTGTTTTATTTATTTATGGGACCAAACTGCCCCAACCCCTCCTCTGTCGGGTGTAATCGGATTTGGTGTTTTAGCATGCTTTTAAAGTAAAGAAATAAATAAATACAGTTGAGGCTTGTAAAAGGTGATCATTAGAAAATGGGCCTTGGCCCCATAACTTTAAAGTAATAGCCCCATTAGGGAGCGGGGCGATGATTTTGTCACCGTTCCTCTGCATTTATGCTGCAAGGTGGAGGCTTTCCATGCAGGTTGGGCATCTCAGTAAAAGCTTTTTCAGCAGCCATTTAACCTCCATTTACAAAGAAATAAAGCGAAATTGATGCTGATTTGGGCCTGCTTTGGGGGATATTTCTGCTCCATAAAAGCCCTTTTGCCTGCAATTTGCGGAGCTGCCCGTCACATCAGAAAGGGCTGCTGTTGATAAAGATAAAGCTTTATGGCCACGATATTTGCTGCTAACAGCAACCTAATGCAGCATTTTCATTTTTGTGCAATTAATGTTAATGTCTGCTACGAAAATTGTCATTAAATACCATTTTAAAATCCATTCAATTTGCATATGCAAAGCCCATTTACCATCACAGAAGATACAGCCAGCACTTCATCACGTCCTTTCCCTGGAATTGTGGTCACTCAGTTTTATAGCAATTTAAGATTCTGTATTGAAAGCTGGATGATAGTGCTTGTCCTTTCTGAGCCCAGCTGACTTCAGTGATGCCGTGGAAAACCCTGGCCCCAGGATAAGAAGCTGTGGGTGTTCCGGTTGCACGTCGGTTCCAAGGAAGTAGGACACAGAGTGAGGAGCACTGGATGGGGAGCCTGACAACTGGACTCCAGACCTGGCTCAGTTAACAAATTGCTGTGCAACCTTGGGAAGCTCTCTTCACCTCTCTGAACTTCTATTTTCTCCTGTTTTAAATAAGGGCTTTGAACCAGGTGATCACTAATATCCTTTGTGTTCCCATCTTTTCTATTTTTCTTTTTCTTTTTTTTTTTTGAGATGGAGTCTCACTCTGTCACCCAGGCTGCAGTGCAGTGGTGTGATCTTGGTTCGCTGCAACCTCCACCTCCCAGGTTCAAGCAATTCTCATGCCTCAGCTTCCTGTGTAACTGGGATTACAGATGGACGCCACCACGCCAGACTCTTTTTTGTATTTTTAGTAGAGATGAGGTTTCACCATATTCGCCAGGCTGGTCTCGAACTCCTGACCTCAGATGATCCCGCGCCTCAGCCTCCCAAAGTGCTGGGATTACAAGCGTAAGCCACTGCACACGGCTCTATTTTTAAATATAAACATACTAAAGGTTGAGAATCCAGGCCAAGCCCAGCCATGAAGAGGTTGTGTGAATTTGGGGAGGTCAATTAACCTCTGCCTGCCTCACTTGGATAGTAATCCTGTCCACCTCTGGCACAGGGTTTTTATGACCATGAAAATAATTTGGCATGAAGGTTTAGAGCCAAGCTGAGGAGGCACAACACAGCCTGAGAATCACAGAGTGCTGTGATGAGTATATGTGTTACTAGTGCAGCCCCCTGTCTACAGATGGGGAAACAGCAGCCCTGCGGGGAATGTGACGTGGAGAGTTGGTAACAAACCTGGAATTAGCATCCCAGGCCAACTCCCGGCCCAGGGCCCCTCTCCTGCCACCACGCTGTGTTTGAGACACTTGGTCACCAGCATTGACTGATCTAGTAATCTAGTGCACAGCACGGACCAGGAACGGGGGCTCCTCTCTGCCCCAGGCAGCCTGTAAGAACAGGGCAAGGGGCCGGGCGCGGTGGCTCAAGCCTGTAATCCCAGCACTTTGGGAGGCCGAGGCGGGCGGATCACGAGGTCAGGAGATCGAGGCCATCCCGGCTAACATGGTGAAACCCCGTCTCTACTAAAAAGTACAAAAAAACTAGCCGGGCGAGGTGGCTGGCGCCTGTAGTCCCAGCTACTCGGAAGACTGAGGCAGGAGAATGGCGTGAACGCGGGAGGCGGAGCTTGCAGTGAGCTGAGATCCGGCCACTGCACTCCCGCCCGGGCCACAGAGCGAGACTCCGTCTCAAAAAAAAAAAAAAAAAAAAAAAAAAGAACAGGGCAAGGGAGGGCACATGTGTTGAGAGCTGAGAAGAGAAGTCCGGTCAGCAGCAAAAGTCACAGGAGATGCCTTGGGGGACCCACTTGGGGGACGATTTCAAAAGTACAGGGAGGATGATGTACAGGAGTTCATTAATCCAGCCCTGAAGTGACTTTCCAGTGTGTCTCTAGTGTCACCTTCTTGGTTTCAGGGCTGGTGCATAGAAATGCATTCCTGGGGCCGGGCGCGGTGGCTCAAGCCTATAATCCCAGCACTTTGGGAGGCCGAGATGGGCGGATCACAAGGTCAGGAGATCGAGACCATCCTGGCTAACCTGGTGTAACCCCGTCTCTACTAAAAAAAAAAAAAACTAGCCGGGTGAGGTGGCGGGCGCCTGTGGTCCCAGCTACTCGGGAGGCTGAGGCAGGAGAATGGTGTAAATCCGGGAGGCGGAGCTTGCAGTGAGCTGAGATCCGGCCACTGCACTCCAGCCTGGGCGACAGAGCGAGACTCTGTCTCAAAAAAAAGAAATGCATTTCTGGGGACAGACATGCCTGAGGCCATGAGAGGTGGGAAAACTTACCAAAGAGGCGATGCTGAGCTGAGCTTTGAAGAATGCGTAGGTTTTCCCACCCACTCATTCTTCAGGGTTCTTTCTCACGAGTAGGATGCTGGGAAAAGCATACAAAGGCATACACAGCACATGCTGTGGACAGCAGTGTGGCGGGTCCCCAGAAACTTAAAACACAATCACCACCTGATCCCGCAATCCCACTACAGGGTCTACCCCCAAAAGAACTGAAAGCAAGACTGGAACAGACACGGGTACATCCACGTCCACGACAGCATTATTCACAATAGCCAAAAGGTAGAGACAACTTAAATGTCCATCAGTGGATGAATGAGTCAACAAAACGCAGTCTATACACACAGGGAACATGACTCAGCCTTGAAAAGGAATGAAATTCTGATGCACGCTATAACATGGATGAACCGTGGGGATATTACGATAAACAAAATAAGCCAGACACAAAAAGCCAGACATTGCATGATTCCATTCATATGAGATCTCTAGAGTAGTCAAATTCATAGGAACAGAAAGTAGAATGGTGGGTGCCGGGGGCTGGGGGGTGGTGTTTAATAGGGAAAGAGTTTCGGTTTGCAATGATGAAAAAGTTCTTGAGATGGATGGTGGTGATGATCACACAACAACGTGAATGTAATCACTCCCACTGAATTGTATACTTAAAAATGGTTCAGATGATAAATCTTATGTATATTTTACCACAATAAAAAATTAGAAAAAATAAAAAATAAAGAAGGAACTACCACCCCCCCCCAAAAAAAAAAAATATATATATATATATGATGGCACAGTCAGAGGAAGGCACCTAGTCCAGGAGAGGCAAGAGGGGAGACTGGAAAGACAGGCTAGGGATGGAATGTCAGTGGCCTTAAATGTGGCCTGGCCTGGATGCTGCCACACAGATGGGCTAAGACGTTGGCTTTGTCAGTCACAGGCCACTGAACAGGGCTCCGGATAGCAAGAAGCCCGCTACTGTCTGGGAGCAGCCGCTTCTATTTATTTGTTCAGTGCAATGCACAAATATTGGTCATTTTTGTACTAATGACCAGCTTGTGCCGTGATGTGGAAAGGGCTGGGAAGTCCTGATGCCTGCCTGGTGTCCATTCCCCTCCTGGAACAGAACCCTGGTCTGTACGTCTTTTCCGCCATCAGCCCATGTGGATTGCAGGGACTGATTTCACCCCTGACTCCAGGGAAGGGTGCATCATCAGACCAGGCCAGCCAGGCTTCCGATTCCCCCGGCCTCAGCCATTAGCTCGGAGGCAGACACATGACCCAGGCCTGGCATCTCAGCCCTGGCTACAGCGGTTGAGTAGAAGATAGTCATGTAACCGGGCACCGTGGGTCACACCCGTCATCCCAGCACTTTGGGAGGCCAAGACGGGTGGATCACCTGAGGTCAGGAGTTCAAGACCAGCCTGGCCAACATGGTGAAACCCCGTCTCTACTATAAATACAAAAATTAGCCAGGCGTGGTGGTGTGCGCCTGTAGTCCCAGCTACTCGGGAGGCTGAGGCAGCAGAATCGCTGGAACCTGGGAGGGAGACAGAGGTTGCAGTGAGCCGAGACTGTGCCACTGCACTCCAGCCTGGGGGACAGACAGAGATACTGTCTGGAAAAAAAAAAAAAAAAAGATAGTCATGTAACCCCGAGCTGGTCCAAAGAGTCTTGAACTCAAGGTCGCACCAATGCCCTTCGCACTGGGCTGCTAAGAGAAAAACAGAATAGAACTGCTGCTGGCCATTTGCAGGTGAGAAGAAGCTTCTCAGAGAATGGAGCCAAAATCAGGAAGCACAGCCAAGAAACAGAGAGACCTGCTGCTGATGACGTTGCCTGACTGTCTAGATCCTGCTATGCCTGAAGTCATCCCTGCACTTTCCAATCACGTGAGCCATGAGTGAGTTTTGATTAAATGCAACTACGTTCTGCTTTTGTAGAATGTCATGTGTGCCAGAGTTGGGACATGGGTCATGTCTGGCTCATTTCATCTGTGTGTTAGCAAGATAACTCTGGAGTAATGTGGAAGGTGGCTTGGGAAGGGCCAATTCTGGAAGAAGAGAGAGCAGTTAGCTGGTTTCTGTAGGACAGTCAGAAGACGGGGCGTTGACTGGATGGGACGCATGGCTCTTCTGCTGGTGTCCCCCCATCTCCTTCCATTTACTTGTGTGTGGCCTGTGGGCCCTCAGTAGCACTAGGGAGCTGATCTCAGCGCCAAGCCAGTCGTGCCCTTGTTGACAATGGGGAGGATGTGGACCCACTGGGACGTGCGTGCCGGTCATCTAACCTGTGGTGACAGTGGGGTCACCAGACAGTCATTTCTCAGGGGATGGAAGAATAGAATAGAACTGCTGTTTCTCAGGGGTGTTCCGGAGCTTTCTGGGGTGCCAGATTTATTCTATATCTTTATCTTAGTGGTAGTTACTTGAGTGTGTCCATTTGTAAAATTGCATTAAGCTGAACACTCCATGATTTGTGCATTTTACTGCCTCAATAAGAAATTTTAAAAATTTCATAGCTCTTGGATCTACAACTCACATTACGTCATATCTTAACATGAACACTAGCTAACATTTATTGAGCGCCTCCTGTAGGCCAGGCCCTGTGCTCAGGTTTTTGTATGCATTACGTCACTGAAACCTCAGCATACGGTGAAACAGGTGCCGCTCTTATCTCCATTCTACAGATGCGGAAGCTGGGGCAAGGATCCCACGGCCAGTCATGGCCAGAGTGCAAGTTTGAGCCCAGGCTCCAGAGCCTCTCTCGTGGCTTCCTCGGGGTGGTGCTGTGCTTGGGTAACTTGGCAGGCTCTCCCCTCTCTTACCCCATGAAGACAGAGACAGGTCTTTTTTTTTTTTTTGAGACAGGGTCTCACTCTGTTGCCCAGGCTGGAGTGCAGTGGTACAATCACGGGTCACTGCAGCCTCGACCTCCTCGGCTCAAGCAATCCTCCCACCTCAGCCCTCAAGTAACTGATACTATAAGCACATGCCACAATGCCCAGCTAATTTTTAAAATTTTTTTGTAGAGACGGGGTTTTGCCACATTGCCCAGCCTGGTCTCGAATTCCTGGACTCAAGCGATCCTCCCACATGGGCCTCTCAAAGTGCTAAGATTACAGAGATGAGTCACTGGGCCTGGCCCAGGGACAGGTCTCAATCACTGTTTGTTAATCAAGGGAAAGTGGGTGACCTGTGCATAGCCCTACAGGGTACCTGCTGTAAGGCCAGGACCCAGCTCAGCAGGATTCAGGGTGTGGCTACAGAAGTCACACAAGTGACAGCCATTGGAGAGAGGAGAGTGGGGCTGGGAGGATGCTCCACTTCCCTGTCAGCCTCCGACCTTGTCCCTGATTCAGCTGGTACCCCCACCCCTCAAGGGATGAAGCCCTGGCTGCCAGCCACCTCACCGTGCCTGGATCCCAAATGTCATGTTTGGAGGGAGAGGGGGCGGCTCCTTCTTCAGGCGCCGGTCATCCTGGTCACTGATGCGGATGTCGTTGAGCTGACGGTAGAGCAAGTTCTCCCGGGCAGTCACCAGGCTGGCTTTCACCGCCCCACGGTTCATTGCGATATAATTCCGGGTCAGCTCGTGGGGGCAGGTGGGCTGCTGCTTAAACACGTTCCAGCTTCCGATGGCTGAAGGCAGGGAGAGACCCACGGGGCAGTGGTCAGCCTGGGAGTAAGCACCCTGAGGCAGCTGATCAAGAAGAAATAGGGGCACGCGGGTCCTCGGCCTTCCCATTTACCTGAGCCTGCTGGGTGACAACCCTGCCTGGCCCCCAGAAAGCATGATGGCCCAAAAGGGTGGGATCAGGGCTCCCAGAGATCCCAGAGCGTACCGAAGTCAAGTATCTTCCCTGGAGCTGGGCTGGCCTGGCCCTTGACTTCCTCTGGGCAGGCAGAGGGTTGGTCCCAGGCTCATTCTGTACTTTTTTTTTTTTTTTTTTTTTTTGGGGCGGGGTCTCTCTGTGTCGCCCAGGCTGGAGTGCAGTGGCGGGATCTCAGCTCACTGCAAGCCCCGCCTCCTGGGTTTACGCCATTCTCCTGCCTCAGCCTCCCGAGTAGTTGGGACTACAGGCGCCCACCACCTCGCCCGGCTAGTTTTTTGTATTTTTTAGTAGAGACGGGGTTTCACAGTGTTAGCCAGGATGGTCTCGATCTCCTGACCTCGTGATCCGCCCGTCTCGGCCTCCCAAAGTGTTGGGATTACAGGCTTGAGCCACCGTGCCCGGCCTCATTCTGTATTTGTAATCTGAGCAGCACAGCGCACACAGTCCCTGCCAGGGAGGGGGTGCCCATGCTAGTTCCTGATACCGCACACCAGGGCCCTGCTTGGCCCTCCCCGTCTGGGCCACTTCCTGCGTTTTACCACTCAGTTGCCCAGGCTGGCGGTCCCTGGGTCTTTCTCCAGCACCCAACCAGCTGCCAAGCAGCGAGCTAGGTCAAGGGCTGTGTGAAGAGGGGTGAGCCTCCCGCCCACTCCTCTGTCCTCATGCTCCAAAGCTGCTCGCTCACCTTCAGGGACTCCTCCATCAAGCCCTCGGATGTAGAGTCCATAATTAAAATTAATGCCAGGCAGACTGTAGCTTCTTTCCCGGGGCTTGCCGAGTTCAGCCTGTCGGGGGAAGGACAGAGAGCAGAGGTGAGGAGCGGAGTCTCAGACCAACCGTATTGTAATCCGGCAGCAGGGAGGCACCAGAGGCCTGCGTTGCCCCAGGCCCTGCCGCGGCCTTCAGGGCGGCACAGGAGTGGGTGGCAGAGCCCCCCCTGGGAGGAGCGCAGGCTGCGGCTGGCACAGGGTCACACAGCAGAAGTGGGTCCGCGTGTCTGTGCTGAAGGCAAATGAGGACATCGGAGATGGGAGGCCTCTCGGCACACCTGTATTGTCGGAGTGGGAAGGCACAGTCCCCGAGCTGGGCAGCTGTGTCTGGGGTGGAGCCTAGACCTGGCTGGCTCAAGCTGGAAATGAAAGACCCAGTTCAGGAGGCCTCATCTGGAGGCCCCGTCGAGGGAAGGAGACCTCTTTCCTACCTTCATTCCCACCTTCCTCACACCAGGGACCACTCAAACCATCATCACTGAGGAAGTCACTTCCTCGAATGCTCACCTGGGGAAGACACAGTGACAGGGCCACTGCCACCCATCTGCACCTGGCCAGCTGTCCTTACTCCCTGCGACTCTAGGGGACTCCTCGGCCTCTCAGAGGTGGTTTGTACAAATGAAATTGCCCTGTCATCAACCACATGAGACGCCCCCCACCCACCACTCATGTATAGCTATAGAAACTGAGGCCTAGAGAGGCAGGGTCGATATCCCCGGCCCCCAAGGGCTGGGCAGGGCATCGCATGGAGGCATGCCCGTCCTCTTGGCTGGCGCTCTTGATCATCCTGCCACACGGTCTCCCTTTAGCACAGCAGCTCCTCGAGGTCAGAGGCCCTGTCCTGCACAGTGCTGCAAACCCCATCGCACCTGCTGCATCGATGGGCACTTGCTGGGTTCTGACTGCATCCCAGGCATGATGTTTGGGGTTCCTTGGCCTTCCCTCATGCCGTCTGCACAGCCACCCAGTGAGGCAGGTCTCATTACCCCCGTTTCTCAAGGGGAAGCTGAGGCAGAGAGATCCGACAGGTTGCCTCAGGTCAAGCAGTAGGACGTGGCAGAGCCGGCACTGGAACCCAGGCTGGCTGCCCCCAGCTCATGCTCAAAATCCACAGGCCAAAGAAATGCCCACAGCCCCAGCTTCTTGTGGCTCCCTGGTGCCAGCAGGCCCCGGGGCCATTACTGAGAAGGGTGGGCTCAGCTGCTCCTCCCACTGCCCACAGGCTGTGGACTCAAAGTCACAGGGTGTTACATTTCCCGGGATCTCTCCACTCTGGCCACACCAAAGACTGTCCAGAGGGTCTGGTGGGCTCTGGCCTTGCTGTCTCCTGCCATCTCGTCTATATCCCCATCTCTCCGGCTCCCACAGGTTGGGTGCTGAGACGTAGAGAGATGGTCAAGGACCACCCAGCGTGGCTCATCGCTGACTCTGGAATAAACCCCTCCCTCAGCTGGCAGTCCAGGGCCTGCACCCTCCAACCCCACCCAGCCCTGCAGCTTTGCCTCCCAGACTCCCCCATAGCCTCCCTGTTGAGACAGACGAACCCACTTCCCCTTGTCTGAAGGACCGCAGGCATCCCAGCCGCCTCCATTGCTCTTTCCTCAAGGCCCACCCTTACTGGTCCTTATTCTTCAAGCCCTGTCTCTGCCAGAAGCTCTTGGGACCCCTGGGTTCACCATGGCTCACCCTCGTCTGAATGCCAGTGACTCTTACTATCCTGTTCATTTGGGGCTTAGAACTTACCACCTTCTCAGTTTCCATGAATGCACACGCAGACCCCCCTGCCTGGATTACACACTCCTATCCAGCCAGAGCCATGGCTCCTATTACCTTCTTTTTCCTGTTGACACACAGCAGGTGCACAATAAATGCCTGATATTAAAAACCACCTCCTCTGGGAAGCCTTCCCAGATTGGCATCAGTCCTAGACAAGCCTCCTTATTATATGGTGGCACCACAGCAGCCTCAGCCTACCTTCATGACACTTACAACATGACAGGGTAGTACCCGTGCTAGTGTGGATGGAGTTGACAACATCATGCTGAGAAGCCAGACACAGAGCACTGCCGCATCCTGCATGACTCCATCTACGTGAAATGTCCAGAACACGCAAATCCAGAGACAGAAAGTAGCTTCATGGTTGCCAGGGCTGGTGACAGGTCGGGGGAAGGGATGGAATGATTGTAGCTGTGATGGCTAAGGGGTGTTCTTTGGGGAGTGATGAAAATGTTTTAAAATCGATTGTGGTGATGGTGTCACAACTCTGTGAATATATTAAAAGCCATTGAATTCTACATTTTAAATGAGTGAATTGTAGGGAATGTGAATTACATCTCAAATAAAATTACAAAGTACTGTACTTAAGTCATTCATTGCATAATGATCAGTTTAATGTCTGTTTTCCCTCATGAGCCTGTGAGCCCCACAAGGAAAAGGATCCAATCTTTATTTTTTAAGGTTATTTTTAAAAAACAGACTTTATATTTTACAGCAGTTTTAGGTTCACAACAGAAGTAAGCAGAAGGTATGGAGATTTTTTTTATACCCCGTGAATCTTTATTCTCACTCTTCTTTTCCCAGGCCTCAGTGTAGAATAGATGCTAATAAATAGGGGTTGAATAAATGAGTGGGTAAAACACTATGTCTTCGTCACCTTAGGCTGCCATAGCAAATTATCATTGACTAGGTGGCTTCAACAATAGACATTTATTTATCAAAGTCCTGGAGGCTGGGAAGTCCAAGATCTAGAAACCAACAGACCCAATGTCTTGGTGAGGGCTCTCTTCTTGGTTTGCAGATGGCCGCCTTCTTGTTATATCTTCACGTGGCAGAGAGCAGAAAGAGAGAGTTAGCTTTCTTCCTCTTCATTTAAGGGCACAAATTCCATCATGAGGGCTCTGCTTTCATGACCTAATCATCTCCTAAAAGACCCACCTGCTAATGCCATCTCATCCAAAGTTAGGTTTTGAATTTTAGGAGTACACAGACGTGCAGTTCATATAGCCTACTTTGAGACCATTGGCTCTTGTCTACACAACAGTTGATCATTTTTCTCCCTCTTCTTTTCCATCTCAAATCCCAGACCCCAATGTCCCTCAGGAGTGATGGAGCTCTGAGTTTCAGGTGGGTGCAGGGGGACCCTGCAGGGTGGCTTGTTTTGAATTCCTTCCATACTATGCTTCATGACATATTCATAACACAGAATACCCTACAGTAGTGGTCCTCAATCAAGGTGATAATGTGCCCTAGAGGATATCTGGCCATGTCTGGACACATTTTTGGTCATCATGGCTTGGTAGGGGGCGCTATCCTCCATCTAGTGGGTGAAGGCCAAGAATGCTGCCAGGCATCCTACAACGCACCAGACAACCCCACTACATCAAGGAGCTATCTGTCCCTTGATGCCAACAATGCCCACAGAGATTAAGCAACTCGGAATGAGCTGGGTGCGGTGGCTCACGCCTGTAATCCCAGCCCTTTGGGAAGCCAAGACAAGCAGATAATTTGAGTCCAGGAGTTTGAGACAACCTGGGCAATATGACAAAACCCTATCTCTACAAAACATGTAAAAATTAGCCGGGTGTGGTGGCATGTGCCTGTGGTTCCAGCTACTCCGGAGGTTGAGGTGGGAGAACCACTTGAACCCAGGAGGTGGAGGCTGCAGTGAGCCGTGAATGAACCACTGTACTCCAGCCTGGGTGACAGAGCAAAAGCCTGTCAAAAAAAGGAAGGAAGGAAGAAAGAGAAAGAGAGAGAGAGCGAGAGAGAGAGAGAGAGAAAAAGGGAGGGAGGGAGGGAGGGAGGGAGGGAGGGAGGGAGGGAGGGAG
>NC_045447.1:5770409-5794595 GCF_002776525.5 Piliocolobus tephrosceles
GGGAAGAAGGAAGGAAGGAAGGGAAAGGAAGGGAGAAGGGAAAGGAAAGGAAAGGAAAAGAAAGAAGGAAGGAAGGAAGGGAGAGACAGAAAGGAAGGAAGGAAGGAAGGAGGGAGGGAGGGAGGGAGGGAAGGAGGAAAGAAGGAGGGAAGGAAGGAAGGAAGGGAGGGAGGGAAGGGAAGGGAAGGGAAGGTAATGGAAAGGAAAGGAAAGGAAAGGAAAAGAAGGAAGGAAGAGAGAGAGGAAGGAAGGAGAGAGGGAGGGAAGGAAGGAAGGAAGGAGGGAAGGAAGGAAGGAGAGAGAGAGAAAGGAAGGAAGGAAGGAAGGGAAGGAAAGGAAAGGAAAGGAAAAAGAAGAAAGAAAAAGAAAGGAGGGAAGGAAGGAAGGAAAAGAAAAGAAAGAAACTCTGAAAATGAAAGAACATTGCTGTGGGCCGCCACATATGTGGTCCTCACACAAAGTGTGGCGTGAAGGAAGCCAGACACACAGAAGTGCCCTGCTCCGCGCAGATGGCAGCCAGACACCAGCAGAACTCATCTCTGGGTTTAGAAGTCAGGAGTGCAGGATCCCTGGGTTGGGGCAGTGACTGAAGATAGCACCGGAGGCTTCAGGGGTCATGATGTTGTTGACCTGATGTGTGCCCTTCACACTGTACCCGCCGCCTGCTGCCCTCCCCCAGGAGCCATTCATCCATAACTGTGTCTGCCAGCCCTTTCCCCCAACCCCCTGCTGACGGAGCAATGTGCTCTCTGTCCACACCAGAGACCCAGCTTCACATGAGAACTGCATGAACACAGGCACCAGATAAACCACAGCAACAACAACACAATGACTTTTTTTTTTCCAAAGGGATTCTCTGGTCTATGTTTCTGAGACTAGAGAGTCTCATCCTGAAATCCCCAAAAATTCCCATAGCAGTGTTTTCCTCATCTCCCAGGACTTTTCCAGACCGTAGCGTCGCCTGGAAGGATGAAGTGGAACTTCCCAGGAATTCAGCCGAGAAGCAGATTTGGACACTCAGAGAAGCCCTATCAACCTCTCAGCCTTCCGTCCTGGCGCCTGGACTTCCTTCCCTCTTGGGCAGGTTACACTACACCACAGTGTCAGGCTACACTACACCACAGTACCAGAGAGGATCACGGGTAGGAAACCCCAGGGGACCCTGGGCCTCACTTGGGCGCAGCTGGAGGCCACCAACGGGGCTTTGTGCATGCAAAGCGCAATAAAGCAAAGCACAATGAAATGAGCATGGCTGTCTCTGCCCGGGCTGGAGCCGCAGGAGTCCTCAGCAAACTTCCCCTCTATTCCCGGCCCTAGATACCTCCATGGCCTGAAATCCCACTGTCCACAATCCAGCCCTTTAGGTGCAAATACAGTGTGTCTCAGAGTCCCTTTGTTTGCCTGCAAATGCCCTAGACAAGCAGCACATCCACCCATTACCAGCTCATCTGCCCCCACAAGACAGGCTAACTGGACACCCACCTGGCCATGTGCTCATCAAACATCTATAATCCTGGCATCTGTGTGCCCGGCTCCCCTGTTACTGCCAATTCATAAAACAATCCTGCAACGTGGTGTAACCGCCATGTCAATTTCACAGGTATGGAAAAGAAGGCATGGACAGCTGGAGGGCCCTGACTGCTCAAAGCCGTGCAGCTGAGTGTCCAAGGCGGGTCTGAGCCCACATCTGACTCCACAGTCTTTGCTGCCTCCTACTTCATGAGCCGGCATTTAGCATAGATGACCTGGGCTTGATTGTCTTTTCATGTGCACAGACCTCATCTCTACAGGTGGGGCTTGGCTCATATGGAACAGGTGAGTCTTGACTTCCTGGCCTTCTCTGCCCCACACAATGGTGCACAGCACAGTGCCTTACACACAGGAGAACCCCAGGTAAAGTCTGCTGTTTTTGTTGTTGTCGTTTTGTTTTTTTTTGTTTTGTGGGGGGTTCTTTTTTGAGATTGGGTGTTGCTCCATTGCCTAGGCTGGAGTACAGGGGCACAATTACATCTTGCTACAGCCTCGACATTCCAGGCTCAAGTGATCCTCCCACCTCAGCCTCCAGAGTATCTAGAACTACAGGCCCACATCACCACTCCCAGATAATGTTTAAATTATTTGTAGAGATGGGGTCTCACGATGTTGCCCAGGAGGGTCTCGAACTCCTGGCCTCAAGCAATCCTCCTGCTTTGGCCTCCTAAAGTGCTGAGATTATGGGAGTGAGCCACCGTGCCTGGCAAAAGTCCACTGTTCAATATATAGATTGAGGTTCATGGGAAGAGCTATCCCTTCAGAAAACTTAACAGTAAGTCCTCACTCAACATCATCAATATGTTTTTGGAAATTGCAAGTTTAAGCAAAACAATGTATAAGAAACCCAATTTTAACATAGGCTAATAGATAACAAGAATTAAGTTCCTATGGCACAATCTGGTCACAAAAACATCACCAAACTCAATAACCACCAAAATACTTCTAATATTGAATATTGATGTAAATGTGAGCTACCCATACATTCAAGAAAGATTAATAAAAACAAATAAGATCATTATTTACCCAGTTTGGGGGGAATCCATGAGTGACAGCAGTCAGAGTGGTAATGGGTTAAATCAAGGAATAAATGTTTGCAAAGTCAAAATTGCCAAGAGCCCTCCTACGATTGTGCAGGTAAAAAACAAACATCATCAATCCGAAGAGCTTGCTGAGCGCTTTTCTACGCTTTGTCCACAGTCGTGCATTTGTATGATGATCATATACAGAACTTTACAGATTTTGAGACGGAGTTTCGCTCTTGTTGCCCAGGCTGGAGTGCAATGGCACAATCTCAGCTCACTGCAACCTCCGCTTCCCGGGTTCAAATGATTCTCTTGCCTCAGCCTCCTGAGTAGCGGGGAATACAGGCGTGCACCACCACACCCAGCTAATTTTGTATTTTTGGTAGAGATGGGGTTTCTCCATGTTGGTCAGGCTGGTTTGGAACTCCTGACCTCAAGTGATCTGCCTGCCTCGGCCTCCCAAAATGCTAGGATTACAGGAGTGAGCCACCATGCCCGGCCACAGATTTTTAATACATTGTACTCCTTTGTTCATTCGTGTTTCCGATCCACTTATTTCGGTTCAGAGTTGCGAGTGGTGGGAACCTGTCCCAGCAGCTCAGGACACCTGGCAGGCACCGACCCTGGACAGGGCGCCATCCCATCGCAGGGTGCACCCACACACACCCATGCCCACTCATACTGGGACCATTAGATGTGCCAGTTCACTCATGTGCACACCTCTGGGATGTGGAAGGAAACCAGAGTGCCTGGAGAAAAACCCACGCAGACATAGGAAGAACGTGCAGACGCCACGCAGACAGTGGCCCCAGTTGGACATTGATTTCTTTTCTCATCAACATTATAACAATGTTGAACAAAATGACGGAGGAGCTGCTGTTCAGGACTAAAGTGACTGGGACCCAGGCAGATGTCTTGACTGGGTTGGGCGAAGGGTAGCCAGGAAAAGAAAGACACATACAGGTCTTGAATTGGCATTTTGGGAAGAACTGACCTGAAGAAGTTTCCAGAGGTAGACAGGGCGGGCAAGAGAGCCAAGGGGACTTAGTGCAGGGAGCAGCATGGAGCCAGAGGTGGGAGGGCCCAGCGCTGACCCTTGGCCTCCTTCCCCAGCTTGTTCAGTGGGGCCTTCTAGAAGCCTACAGAGAAAAGCTGCCTGTCAGAGGGGTGGTCTCTGGGCATCTCAGGGGGGCTGTGTGAAGCCAGCTAAGAGCCTACAGAGAGAGGCACTCAGAGGAGCTCCTGACCCTGAATTTTCAGACACGGGCAAGCAGGTTGTGACAGACATCTGAGTTCAGCTGCCATCAAAACACAGGGGCACCTGAGGCCTGATGGTCACCTGCTTTTCCACGGTGCTATGGTCTGAATGTTTTTATCACCTCCAAACTCATGCCGAAACTTAATCCAAATGAGACAGTGTCCAGGGGTGTGGCCTTTAGGGGATGGTTGAGTCACGAGGGCTCTGCACTCATAGGGGAATAGGTGCCCTTATAAGAGGCCTTGGTGGAGGGAGTTCGCCCTTTTTATCCCCTTCTGTCCATCTGCCACGTGAGGATACAATATTTGTCCCCACCCCGGAAGATATTGCAACAAGGCATCATCTTGGAAGCAAAGACTAGGCTCTCACCAGACACAGAAACCACCTGCGCATTGATCTTGAACTCCCAGCCCCTAGAACGGTGAGAAACAAATTTCTATTCTTTCTATATTGCCCCATCTCAGGTATTTTGTTACAGCAGCACAAACACACTAGGACGCTGAGTAACCTCACTCTGACATCCATGAAACAGATGAGACTGAGTCCCAAATCTCAGCTCTGATCAGCCACCCGGGACCCCATCAGCCTACCCCACCAGCCCAGACCAGGATGAGAGGTGGCCATGTGCAGAGACAAAAGGGGTCTCCTAGACAGGTCCCAAACTGGAATGTGCAAAGGTCCTGGGGCAGCTGGCCTGGCTATTGGGCCATGTGGAGGCTGAGATCACCCTCCCTGCACAGGGATTCCTTAGAACCACCGTGCAGTGAAGAAAGAAGAAAGGAAGAGAATCAAGATTTGTTGTGTACCTACTCCACGCAGGGCACATGGGATGTCCTGTGCCCTCTTTATTGAGTGCTTCCTATGTCGGAAGAGTGCTTTTGCTTCTCCCTGAACTCTGTCAACTTCACCGTCTAGTAGGTTTTCCCATTTTACAGATGGGAAAACTGAAGCTTAAAGAGGTTCATGCTTGTCCAACACCACCCAGATAGTCAATAGAAGAGCTGGGGTTAAACTCACCTCTCCTGGACATCACACCTCTGTGCTTAACTCCCAGCCACCCCCCAACTCTCACAACCACTCTATAAGGGAGGCCATGGTATCCCCACTGGACAAGCAAGGAGCCAAGGCTCAAAAACGGAAGAGAGACCCCTTTCAGCCCTCAAAATCCTTGCGCTTCTCATTTCTTATGTCTGAATTTTTAAAACATCTTGTGCAAAATCCACAAGGTCTTTGAAGAGGCACACCTTAGTTTTGCACAACAGGGAATTTTGAAAGGTTGGAGGCTATTTTAATATGGTCCACTAGCTGGAATCCCTTGTCAATGAGGTGTTGGAATTAAGAGGCAAATGGAGAAAAATCCCAGCTCCGAGTCTGACCACCTCTCCCTCCTCAGCTGCCTTCAAACTGCCTTTTTCTGAGTTTCCTCCATCACAAAGTGGCTTGGCTGGAATACAGCTCTGGGTGACAGCTGTCCCCATCAGCAGACAGCTTCATTAAACCTCATTAAGATGTCATTCCTCTCTGCCTTATTTCCCATCTCTCAGCTCTAATTAAAACCATCTCTCTCCCCGTCCCAGGGGGTCCTGGGATTCTCCGGGCTCCTCCTGCAATATCAGTTCCCTCCACTCCCCATCATGAAGGACCAGGCCCTGGAAACCCACACTGGGAACCAGCTAGGCAGGCAGCCCTGGCGCCCGGAAGCCCCCTCGGAGCAGCCCGTCGCTGTGAGAACTACTGGGGCTAGCTAGAGGCAGGTGCAGGTATCGCTTCCCACAGGCTTTGATCCGAAGCTACCTGGGACCCAGGAACGAAAGTGTCTAGACCTGGAGCTTCACCAAAGCCCATTTGCATGGTACAACTTCTTCAAAACACGTGACCCAGCCTTGCAACTCAAGTATAATCACTTCCCACCCAATCTACTTTTTTTTTTCTCCTTAACTAGCCCTCATTTTATTGCAAAACAGGTGCGCCTCTTAAAAGACCTTGTGGATTTTGCACGAGATATCTTAAAAATCCAGACATGAGAAATGAAGAGGCGAAAAGGTGGGAAGCCAGCTGGCTTTGTTGCTGGGACAGCCTTGAATCGGATCTTAGTCCAGACAAACGGGCCAGTGGTCACTTCCAAAGTGGCAGGTTTTCTGTCAAGGAGTTCGATGCCTGAGTTTCAGACCCACCAAAGACGCTCATTCCATCACGAGCAAGCCCCTCAAAGGAATCAATCACTCCCCACTTCCTGGCAACCACACATAGTGTAGCTCATTAACCCTCTAGCCCTGCGTCTCAACTAAATGAATGTTTGTTCGACAGTTGAAAAGCCTCCACTCACTCTCCTGCGTTCTGTTAAAGCGCAGTTATGTGAAATCCCATCGCCTGGTAGTTATTAAATAAATATCTGTATACAGCTAGACCCATGCATACATATGCACACGCATACCATTGTGCTCATGGAGGGGTAGTTCATTATTGTAAAACAACTTAAGATCCTCGAATGAAAAGCACAATATAAATGCAAATTGTGATCATTATTAGCATAGAGGATATTTATTTATTTCCATAATGAGAACCTCAGATAAACAATCATGTAAAATAAGGTGCATTATGCATCAAAGGGCTCAGGCATCCTCTTAGAAGCCCGATGCTTTGAACCCTGTGCATTGTGTGAGCGTCAGTTGAACATTGCATAATGATACGAAAAAGCTACGCACGAGAAGACCACATCCATGTGTGATCAAAGGCGTATAAATAATGTCAAGTGAAAAAAAAAAAACACAGCCGGATTCGAAATTCTACATAGACTACCGTTACGACCATGTTAAAAACGGAAAAAAAAAAATGCATTGAAAAAAATACTGGAAGGAAACCCAGCCCTGTAACTGTGGTGTGTGAGGACGTGTGTTTACGGATGTGGGCCCTTTTTTTGGCAGTGAGGTTTTACTTTTATAATTTAAAAAGCCACACAACAGAGTTAAGTTATACGTTTCCATTTTATCTATGGAAAAGTCTCTTCTGTGTCATTGCAATTCTGCTCGGGTTTATAATGGGGGCTAAGATGACAGCTGGTGGCTGGGGCCGGGGGGTCACGGAGGAGAATTTGGTAGCTGGCATACTAATTCACGCAGAGCTGAGTTGGACTCCCAGCTCTGCCACTTCCCGTATGATCTTGGGCAAGTCCCTCGCCTTGTCTGCTCTTCTCTTTCCTCACCTGCAAAACCTCCTGAGGTTGTACCTAGAGTGTTTCATGGCACCTGGCCCAGGAGGTTGCTCAGTAAAGGACGGTTTCTATTACTGCTGTCTTATTGTTAAGACTGCCCAGCTCGGGTCCAAAGGGAGCTGCGGACCGTGGGGAGCCCCTCCAGGCGTCCTCATGCCTGCCCCGCCACCCAGTCCAGCCCTGTCTGGTTCCCACGGCCCGGGGCTGCCTGCGCTCTGCCGCCTGCCTGGTCCCCGCTCCCCGGGACAGCCCGGCCTCCCTTCCCGCTGCCTGCTCTGTTCTGGTGGCTGATGTATGGCCCTTGCTTGCCGTGTGAGGCGGTCACGGTGACAGGGCCCCAGCATTCCTTCCCCTCCCCCTCGACAGCTTGAAATCAGGTCCTTCATTTGCATTTACATGATCTCGCTGTGCAGCTTATGAGATCGAGAGATTTATTTGCTACTTAGCTTGATGTTTGATTACACCCGGAGAAGGCAGCGAGCAGCGAGGTGTGGGGATGCATCCGCTCCGAGTCCACGGCCTCTGGGGGCCGGTAACTCAACAGCAGGTTTAGGGGAATGAGGGGGAAATGCGCAGCGTTTTGACAAAAGGCGAACGTGAGAGGTGGCAAGGAACTAATACCTCGATGGGATATATGTTTTTAAAGAGCAATAAAAACTGGCTAGGTATCATCTGAGATTATGAACAGAGCCAAGTCACTCGCAGGAGGCAGCTCACCGTCCTGGGGAAGGAACTCCTAGAAACTTCTCCTCCTGAGCAAAATCTGAAGTCCCCAAAAGCGATGATGCCTCTGATTAGGAGGAGGTGTGTGGGCCAGGCGCGGTGGCTCACGCCTGTAATCCCAGCACTTTGGGAGGCCGAGGCAGGCAGATCATGAGGTCGGGAGATCGAGACTATCCTGGCTAACACGGTGAAACCCCATCTCTACTAAAAATACCAAAAAAAAAAAAAATTAGCCGGGCGTGGTGGCGGGCACTTGTGGTACTAGCTACTCTGGAGGCTGAGGCAGGAGAATGGCGTGAACCCGGGAGGCGGAGCTTGCAGTGAGCTGAGATCCCGCCACTGCACTCCACCCTGGGCGACAGAGCGAGACTCCGTCTCAAAATAAATAAATAAATAAATACATACATACATACATACATACATACATACATAAAAAGAGGAGGTGTGTGTTCTCAAATCCCAGCACCTGGGCTGACATCAGCTCGGTAAATGACACCTGCGTGCTCATCACCTGTTTACGAAAACTACCTGGGCCCTGATTCCTTGTCTGTAAAATGGGAAAACGATATCGCCTCTTCGGTCTGTGGTTAGATCATCTCTGCACCTTGGTGGACATGGAGTAAGTGCCCAATGAATGGGAGCTGTTCTGGGGACAACAGGCTGTTTTCTGAAGGAACGGAGCATGGAGCTCACCGCCGTGATGGAGGGCAATCACTCGGCATCGTACTTTGCAGTCAAGTGTCACTTAGCTGTTTGGTGGGTTATCCACTGCATGGGGTTTCATTCCAGCCACCCGCCGGCCAGCTCCCGCTGCTCACAGCTGGGCCGTGCTCAAGGAAGGCAAACTCATTTTCATAACAGTCTGAGCCTGGCATAATTAGGAGCAGAGATCCGCCGCTGCCAGCCTCTACCCTGTCACACTGCAATCCAAACAGAAACCAACTGGCGCATGATCGGGACATGACAGTTTAGTGATTAAGAACATGAGCTTGGGGGCCGAGCCACCCGAATTAGAACTCTGGCTTCTCAAGTCTGTGTGACCTTGGGCAAGTTCTAATGCTTGAACTCCGAGTCTCGGTTTCCTTACAGTAGGTATCATGAGAGCCTCCAGCTCGGAGGGTGGTAGAGCATTTCACGACGTAGGCCGAGTTCTCAGCAGAGGGCCCGGAGGCTTCTTAATAAAAAGTAGTCATACCACCTACTGGCCACTGTTAGACTCTGCTATTTTGAATGACCAGCAGCTCCGTCTCCATTTGTATGAATAGAGAACTAGTTATATAATTAACACATCTGCTTGACTGTTCCTCAAAAAGGTAAAGATGAGGGCCAGGCGCCGTGGCTCTCGGTTCGAGACTAGCCTGGCCAACATGGTGAAACCCCGTCTCTACTAAAAATAAAAAAACTTAGCTGGGCGTGCTGGTGCATGCCTGTAGTCCCAGCTACAGGGGAGGCTGAAGCAGGAGAATTGCTTGAACCCGGGAGGCAGAGGCTGCAGTGAGCCAAGAGCATGCCACAGCACTCCAGCCTGGGTGACAGAGCGAGACTCTATCAGAAAGAAAGAGAAAAAGAGGAAAGAAAGAGAAAGAGAGAAGGAAGGAAGGAAGGAAGGAAGGAAGGAAGGAAGGAAGGAAGGAAGGAAGGGAGGAAAGAAGGAAGAAATGAAATTACCCTATATGACCCAGCAATGCCACTTCTAGTGATACACCAAAGGAACTGAAAACAGGTGTTCATATATGCAACTACTATGTACCCACAAAAATTAACAACAACAACAAAAAAGAAAACAGGCATTCAAATGCATGTACCTGCATGTTCATAGCAGTGTTATTCACAATAGCCAACAGACAGAAACCACACAATGTCCTAACGAGTGAATAAACAAGGCGTGGCACATCCGCACAATGGAATATTATTCAGCCGTAACCGGGAATGAAGCACTGATCCATGTTACAGTGTAGATGGAAACTGAAAGCATTATGCTAAGGAAAAGAATCCAGACCAGGTGCAGTGGCTCACGCCTGTAATCCCAGCACTTTGGGAGGTCAAGGCGGGCGGATCATGAAGTCAGGAGATCGAGACCCATCCTGGCTAACACGGTGAAACCCTGTCTCTACTAAAAATACAAAAAATTAGCCAGGCATGGCGGCAGGCGCCTGTAGTCCCAGCTACTCAGGAGGTTGAGGCAGAAGAATGGCGTGAACCCAGGAGGCAGAGCTTGCATTGAGCCTAGATCACGCCACTGCACTCCAGCCTGGGCAACAGAGCGAGACTCCGTCTCAAAAAAAAAAAAAATCCAGACAGGCACAAAAGGCCACGTGTATCTACCCATTTAGAATGTCCAAATAGGTCAATCCAAAGAGACAGAAAGCAGAGGTGGTTGCCTGCAGCTGGAGGGAGGGAAGGGGAAGTGACTGCTCTCGGGTACGGAGCTTCCTTTTGGGGTGATGAAATGTCTTGGAACTAGAAAGGGGTGATGGTTGTACAACATTGTGAATATAGTCAGTGCACTGAACTGCACACTTGAAAATGGCTGGTGGTTGATTTTATGTGAATCTCACATAAAAAGAAAAATTAGGGTGCAGTGGCTCATGCCTGTCATCCCAGCACTTTGGGAGGCTGAGGTGGGCAGATCGCTTGAGGTCAGGAGTTTGAGAGCAGCCTGGCCAACATGGAGAAACCTTGTCTCTATTAAAATACAAAAAAAATTAGCCAGGTGTGGTGGCGGAAACCTGTAATTCCAGCTACTCAGGAGGCTGAAGCAGGAGAATCTCTTGAACCCAGGAGGTGGAGGTTTCAGTGAGCCGAGATCACACCACTGCACTCCAGCCTGGGCAACAGAGTGAGGCTCTGTCTCAAAAAAAAAAAAAAAAAAAAAAATGGCAATACCTCCACAGTCCACAGGAAGGAGATGCCATGGTTCCTGTCGAGCAATTTAGGAAACTCTTTCTCCCTTAAGTATGGGAGGACGGGAGAGGAAAGACATGCAGACGAAGTGATCACAGTAGGACAACATGCTTTGAAAATGTGACTCAGTCCTGAGGAGACTGTGCTCTCTTCTGAGACCGTGCTGAGGTGGGCATGGGGTGGGGACTGGGCCCTGGGCTGGGAAGGATAGTGAAGGGCGTTTCCATCTGAGTCTCGCTGTTCTGACAGTCCGTATGGTGAGAGCCGGGGAAGCATGTCTGAAACCATGAAACTAGATGGATCCCATTTCACAGTGTGGCCCCCTTTGCTTGCCATGGCCTCACTGTTGAAAGGCTGCAGGGGGGGAGGGAGGAGCTCACTGGACTGTGAGTCGGGAGACCCTGGTGTCAGTCCATGTCAGCCTCGCCTGCACTGGGGGCACGGGAAAAGACGGGTGGCTGCCGCAGAGCCCCACAACCCCTCGGGGGTCAGAGGACCTCAGGGGCTCGACGCCCCTTGTCCTGAGCCAGTTGGGTGTCCACTCTAATATATGCTTTATGTATGGGGGTCTCCAAGTCAGGCCTCTTTGGAAGGGTGCGTTTTGTTGTTGCTGTTGTTTAGTTTTTTTGCTTTGAGATGGAGTTTTGCTCTTGTTGCCCAGGCTGGAGTGCAATGGCACGACCTTGGCTCACCGCAACCTCCGCCTCCAGGGTTCGAGTGATTCTCCTGTCTCAGCCTCCTGAGTAGCTGGGGTTACAGGCATGCACTACCACGCCCGCCTAATTTTCTATTTTTAGTAGAGAGGATGTTTCTCCATATTGGTCAGGCTGGTCTCAAACTCCTGACCTCAGGTGATCTGCCTGCCTCGGCCTCTCAAAGTGCTGGGATTACAGGTGTGAGCCACCTCACCCAGCCCGGAAACGTTCGTTCTTAAGACAAACAAGATGAGAATCCAACTAGGCTGCCTTGGCAGCCCTCACCAGCGCCCACCCGAGGTCGACAGATGGGATTGGAACCGGACCCTGATTCTTCTTTGCTGTGTGACTTTCAGCAAGTTACTTGGCCTCTTGGAGTCTCAGTTTCCCGTCACTCATTAAACAGGGAATAACCATCCCCACCCCACGGCGTAATGACAAGATTTAGACGAGACCACGGAGGTGAAAGACCACAGGTGCCTAGCACACAGTAGGTGTGCAGAAGCCGGGAAGGTCCCCTTTTCCCCTTTTTCTCCAGGGTGACACTATTTTAGCAGAAGAAAGAAACACCTTGGGCCTCCTTTGATGTGGTGTCCAGCAAGGGAAGGAATAACTTTCTGCACCGCTGAGGAGTCATCAACAGAATAAGAGGTCCCCAACGAGTCCGGACCAGCAGCGTAAGAAAGAAATGCAGAGTCCACTTGATCATTTGGTCACTTTAGCTGCCAAAGGTCACAGCCAGCAGACCCTGAATGTGCAGATTTAAGAAAAAGCCTCCCTATGAAAAGAAAAAAAAAAAAAAAGGAAGAAAGAAAGAGAGAAAAGGAAAAAGCAGAGAATGATCTATGTACTTTTCAAAACTTAAAACAGAAATCAAAGGAAAACTGAACTGTTTTAAGTTTTGACAGCTGCAGGGATCATTCTGTTTGGTTACTCTATTTATGTTTTCATTTTCTTTATAGATTCATTGAAAATCGCATCATGTAATAGGGAAGAAAAATGTTCAGTGTTCCACGCCCCCCCCCCACCATAAACCCTTGTTCCTTCCTGAGAACAGATGAAAACGCCCGCTCCAGTGACTTTTGTTTTGATGTATATTTCATAATATCTTATTGATTGTAAGTTTTATTTCCATGTCAATAAAAAGTGGTATTGTAATAAATGAGAAGGAGTTTAACACAAAATGGCAGCTGACCTGTTAGCACAGCAGATAGCAGAGGTGGAGGAGGTGTCCCTAAAACGAAGCCCGTTAATAAGGCTGGGGTCAGCTGGGAGAGGAAGCGGCGGCTCTTGATTTCAGCACAAAGCTGGGAGGCTGGAGGACGGGGTCCTCTCACCCCCTCCTCTTCGCAGCCTCTAGGGTTGCTTTATGATTGGTTCTGGGTTGACATTTCCTAGGGCAGATGATGCAGAGACCTCAGCAGCAATGCTTCTCCTCCTCTAGCAAGAGTGGAGGCAGCAGCCACCGACGGGGTGCAAGCCACCGTGCTCGGTACCTCGAACACACAAAGATGGATGAGAATCTTGCTGGGGAGGCAGGAGTATAAGGAGTGAGTTCGAGGATTAGGGGCTAGTCAAAGGGAAAACATAAATACACAAGCTTTAGTGGGCAGGGCTTGGATGGGGTTTCAGGACAGGGGAAGTCCTCAAGGAGGGATGTCTCTGAGACTGTCCAGAGGTGACAGTGAGGGGCCACCATCCAGGAAGGAGGAGCGCGAGGCCGCTTTGGGGGAGACAGGGCTGAAGCGTCCAGCAGCGCGGCAGGGAGTCTCGGGCCCAGAGAGCTCCCAAGGGCAGCAGCAACTTGGGGTCTTACAGTCACCAGGCTCTGTTGTATTCATGGCAGGCAGACACGAGTGTAGCTTTGTGGGTGTGCAAAGCAGGTGGGCTCTAAATGGCTAAATTCTGCTTGTTGGAGATTTTTTAAAACAACTGGATGTGGAAAATTTTGTTTGGTGCTTGTGCACTTTCTTTTTTTTTTTTTGAGACAGAGTCTCACTTTTGTCGCCCAGGCTGGAGTGCAGTGGCCGGATCTCAGCTCACTGCAAGCTCCGCCTCCCGGGTTCACGCCATTCTCCTGCCTCAGCCTCCCGAGTAGCTGGGACTACAGGCGCCCGTCACCTCGCCCGGCTAGTTTTTTGTATTTTTTAGTAGAGACGGGGTTTCACCTTGTTAGCCAGGATAGTCTCGATCTCCTGACCTCGTGATCCGCCCACCTCGGCCTCCCAAAGTGCTGGGATTACAGGCTTGAGCCACCACGCCCGGCCGCTTGTGCACTTTCGAGCTAACAGGTCTCAGCCTGCTGCGAAGAAAGGAGCAACCGAAGGTGGATACATGGGGACTGTCTATGGCTTGTTTCAATAACCAGGCCCCCGGACCACAAGGGGGGCACCTCTGCTCCTAGCCTTGGCCTCTTCCTTTTTTTTTTTGAGACGGAGTCTCACTCTGTCGCCCAGGCTGGAGTGCAGTGGCCGGATCGCAGCTCACTGCAAGCTCCGTCCCCCAGGTTCATGCCATTCTCCGCCTCAGCCTCCCGTGTAGCTGGGACTACAGGCGCCCACCACCTCGCCCGGCTAGTTTTTTATTATTTTTTAGTAGAGACGGGGTTTCACCGTGTTAGCCAGGATGGTCTTGATCTCCTGACCTCGTGATCTGTCCGTCTCGGCCTCCCAAAGTGCTGGGATTACAGGCTTGAGCCACCGCGCCCGGCCAGCCTTGGCCTCTTCTTATGCCCTCTCTTTCACTCTTCACTTTCTGTCCCGGGCCTTCTTTCGGCTCCTGGAACTTTCAGGCCCCTTTTTGCATGAAGTCTGTGCTCAGGCTGACACCTCCCTCTCCTCCTCGGCTCCTGGCCCCGCTAACTCCTAGCTGAAATATCACCTCCTTGGAGAAGCCCCCGGACTCTGTAGCCTCCGTGAGAAACCCCAGTCACAGGATCTCACATCTTTTCCTTCCTGGACCCACGTCTTTGAGATGAATGGATCAAACGGTGGTTTCTGCCACGTCTCACTCCATGGCAGGTCAGCTGTGTGAGCACAGGGCAGACCTGTCTCATTTGCTGTGGTGTCTCCCGTGCCCGGCGCACAGTAGGTCTTCAGCACATGCTCTGTTCAAGTGACTGAGTGCCAAGGGGTGGGGCACACAGGCCTGCTATGGAAGCTTACCCCTCCCAGGCCTGGGCCATCTGGGGCAGCTCTTCCAGAACAGAGTCTGGAATCTGTTCTCAAATGATCTCGGGAGTTGAGCTATGAGGGCCAAAAGTGGGAAAGCCCTGTTCTGCCCTGCTGTTGACCCCACAGGGTTGGAGCCTCTGGACCCAGAGCAGGGTGGGTGGGCAGTGGAGCTGAGCAGTTTCCCACCTCGTGATTCTGGCAGGTGGGCAGGGACCAGGAGCAAGAGGGAGTCTGGTGGCTCCTGGGGATGGCGGTCCAGGAGAGCAGCTGAGGAGGCCCCCTCTCCTCTTCTCTGGCCTCAGTAGTCCCTCTGCAAAATGAGGGGGCTGAGCTGGTTGATCTCCAGGGTTCCCCCCACCAGCTCTGCCACTTCCTATCTGGAGCGTGTCTCCACTGTGTCATCAAGATCCTTGTCATCTGCTACTCTTGCTCAAGGAGGCAGAGGAGCACAGTGGAGAGCTCAGAGCCAGCCTCACCTGGGTTCCACTGCCACTCTCCTGCTTGTTAGCTGCATCACTTTGACCAAGGCCCTCACCCTTGGACCTGTCTCTGGACACCACCTAATTCATAGGCTTGGTGTCAGATGAGAATATTCACTGCCTACTACATGAGAATATTTACATGTAGTTGGCCATCCTCAATATCTGCAGTAGAAAAGTGTAGCCACTATTATTAGAGGGAGTTGATGCTACATGTTCCCCCTCCATCAGGAACGTCTGTCCCTGGTGACCAGCTCGGCCCACCTGCCCACATCCTTTCAACCAGAATGACCTGAGAAAGCCAACAGGGCCATCCTTGGAGGGAACTCAGGCCATGGCTCTGCAGCACGTCCCTCCAGCCACTCAGGGGAGCATCGCTGGTGGGAGGTGATTGGGTCAGCAGGTTCGATGCACTGCAGCAGGTTCGATGAATGAAGAGTATTTCAAGAATGCCACAAGGAGGACCCTGGCTCAGCCAAACCAGGCCCAGCTCCCCAAAGCCTTTCCCCATGCATCCACCCAGCTGCCTCTGTGTCTGCAACTGAAAACTGGAAACTCTGTGGCTCTGTGGTTGGGAGGATGGGATGAACTATGGTGGAATGAACTACGGTGGCATGAACCACGGTGGGATGAACTATGGGGGAAAAGGTCTGAGCTCCCTGAGGGTGCCCAGGGCAAACGATGGCTGAGCACTGTGAGCCGAGCATGAGGTGTTGTATTATAAATGCTTTCGTGGATGGCTTCTTAGATGCAATGGGGTTGCATCACTAAGGTAAAGATTCTGAGTATGTGGCATAATTGCTACATGCGAAAATCTATTTGTACTTAGCTTTTAGTCTTGAAAATTACCAAGCCCTGTGCTGCTCCTACAATTAATCATTAAAGAATTAGGAGTGAGAATGCCCATTATTGTAAAAGACTCCAGCGATGGTCTTGAGCCAACTTATAAAACAGACAGATTTGGTGCAACTGAATAATTTTCCTCCTCTTTGCACAAAATCAGGAATGCTAGTCATATTCAATGGCTAGAGTCAATGCTTACAAACTGGTTATAGACCAGCCTATAATTACCAAAATAGAAAAAGAACAGCATTTTGTAATGAATGACAAGCTGCAGAGCGGAAATCTAATTTGGTCTAATTAAGCAGCCTTTTGTGAGGATTTGTCTTTAGATGAAAAGAGGAAGCCAAGGAGATCTAAATGCAAATGAACTCCATCATTTTGGTTTTAAAGGGCTAGGCTGAGATGAGCATCTCCCGCCCAGCCCTTTCTTCTTCATTAGATTCTGAGTCCCCTCCTCGTCACCTCCAGCCCACGCCGGGCCCCATCTGCCTTGGAGGAGCCTCGCGTTTTTTTGTCCCTCGCCTCTCATATCTTTTCAAATAGGACACCTCGCACCGACAGGGCTATCAGGGAGCTTTTGCTTATTCAGGAGCAAATTTTATTTTGCCCAAAGTAATAAAAGCTGGGGGTGGGCGTTGATTATTAGAGGAGCTTGTTCCTGTTCTCGGCGAGTACAGCCTCTGAAGTCTGGAAGGTTGAATGCACACCCGGAGCCATTGGCACCGACAGAGCAAAATGGGGGGAAACCAGTGCCGCGTCTTCACCTGTGAGCCTCATGCAGGGTAAGCAGAGGCTGAGGCTTGGCTGCCATTCAGGACTCCCCAACACCACCCTCAGCTTAAGGAATTTACCAGAAGGACCCACAGAACTCAGAAAAGCCACTGTACTCACGGTTATGGTTTATGATAGTAAAAAGCTACAGGCTAAAATCAGCAAAGGGAAGAGGCGCATGGAGCAGAAACCACCCATCATGATCCAGTCACCTCCCACCAGGCCCCACCTTCAACATGTGGGGGTCACAATTCCACATGAGATTTGGGTGGGGACACACAGCCAAACCATATCACTTGGTTAGGTTGGGTAGATGAGAAGGAAAAAAAATTCCACCACACTGACTCCTTAATCTCCTGTCTTAGTTCTCAAAGAAATTGCAAACATTTGGACTTTCTCGTCTTCTAAACAAAAGCAAGTGGGATGACTGAAAGAGTAGGCGGCTGTGGCCGGGCCCCACTGCCCCCAACTTGGTAGAGTCTCAGTGGCTCCGCCCTCGTGAACGCTGGTCCAGACTCAGAGGGTCTGCCCTTCTGAGCCCACGGCCTCCCATGTCTCCATCAGAGTTTGGCCCAGTTCCCTACTCACCCCCCAGACACCTGCCTTGGCATTCAGATGCTCAAGAAAGGGAGCCAGGAGGTGGCATCAGAACCCAATGCAGGGCAAGAGAAGGCAAGAGCATCCCGTGGAAAGAAATGGACTAGGTTCCTGGCCTGGAGTGCAGACAGCTCATGTGTGCTGAGCAGTTACTATGTGCCCAATGCCTTCCCCAGGGTGAGGCACTTGACCCCTGCTGACCCCTGCCCCTTCCTGACCCAACCTCCCACTGGGAACTGCACCCCTGCCTGGCTTTGTGTTTCTCTGCAGCACCAATCAACAACTCACTACGTATTCTACTGCTGAATTTTGGTCATCGTCTTTCTCTTCTCCCTAAGACAAGCTCTGTGGGATGGGGACTGGTGGCTGGTTTGCTCGCTGCTCTGTCTCCAGGCCCTGGAGTAGTTCTTGCATGTGTTAGGTGTTCAATGCATCTTTGCTGAATGAATGATCGGAAGGCTCATCGTCATGACCTAAGAAGTAGGTCTACTCTTGTGCCAGGTTTACAGATTAGTCAGAGAGGTGACATGTGCCCAGGGTCACCTTGCTAATCACCAGAGGCAGAGCTCGGAAATCAACTAGGTGTCCCTCATGCTGGCCCCCCAGTTGGCGCCTCCCAGCCTTCTGAGCATCCTGGCACACAGGGAAACCAGTCAGCCTGGCACGAGACATGGAGGCAGATGTATGAGGCTGCTTGCAGCTCCAGCAGCCCCAAGACCAGAGGAGGTTGGCATCACAGCACCGGCGGCTGGGAAGACCTGACCATGCACTCCTGGCCCCAAACCATCGCCTCTGTATCTGCTTCTTGTGGCTGCTGCAACAAATCGCCACCAACTTGGTGGCTGAAGGCAGCAGAAATCTCACAGCTCCGGAAGCCAGAGTCTGAAATGAAGGTGTTAGCAGCAGTGGTTCCTCCTGGCGCTCCGAGGGGACTCATTCCAGGCCTCTCTCCCGGCTGCAGGTGGCTGTTGGCGGTCTGCAGTGCTCCTTGGCTTGTGGCTGTATCACTTCAATCTCTGCCTCCGTTTCCACGTGCCCTTCTCCCTTGTGTGTCTCTGTGCCTCAAATCTCCCTCCCCTTTCTCTTGTCAGGACACCAGTCATCAGGTTTGGGCCCAGCCTACATCCAACATGGTATCATCCTGAGAGTCTTAACTTGATTATCTCTGTAAAGACCCTATGTCCAAGTAAGGTCACAGCACTCATTAGCCAGCACGTTGTGGGAACCATCCCAGCACCAAGTGTGGCATCAGCCACACCCATCTGCTGGGACAGACAACACGTGTGTGCCCCTTATTACAGCTCGTGGGGAGATGGAAGATCAGAGCTCGAAGACAGATATAAGCAAAGTTCTGGGGACCCAGAGACTGAAGACAGCTCACCATCCAGCCCTCTAGGAGGAGGGTGGGTCAGTGGCGAAGGTTTCTCCGAGCATGTGGTATGGGACGCAGTGAGTGAGAGGTGAGTTAGAGTTTTCTGATAGTCAGTCTTGAGGGTGTTCCTGGAAGCATCCAACCTCAGAACCAAGCAGAGGACAGACACTTACAGAACAGCTGGGCATAGAGGAATGCCAAAACGGAAGTCTTACAGGCCACGAGAACTCTGAAAAGCAAGTCCATCTGCCTGCCAGGCTCGGGTCAGACCTCCCAGAAGAGGTGGCATTTGAGAAAGACTTGGAATGCTGAACGCAGAGCTATGATGTGGCATTTCACAGCGCAGGCCAAGATGGCAGAAAAGCCTGGATGGAAACACAGGAAGCAGCAAATGATCCAGCAGACCAGAGGGAAGGTGAGTCATGGGGCCAGTGTGTGCCAGGCTGTCTTCTTTGAGACGTAATAGGGAGCCACGGATGGTTGTGGTTCCATGGCCATGGTAGGATCAGTACTGCAGTTTGGGAAAGCTGGGCTGGTAGTCGGCACAGGAGAAGGTAGAGGAGAAAGCAGAGGGTGGGGGTACCCAGGAGTCTGGTTCTGCCCTCCAGGTGGAGGTGGCAAGAGTCTGATCTAGGAGAGCAATGCTCAGGCCTCTGTGGCAAATGCAAGACGCTTGAGCTCTTCGGACCTAAATATCTTCAAAGGTGATTGGATGTAGAGAAAGCTGCCAGCCCAATTTCATGTGGGTTCTTTGTTCTTCCTGCTCCTAACCGAGTCACTTCTCCCTGCCTAACTCCTGTGGATTTCTCCCTTGACTGAGGCATTGAAGACTAGCAAAAACAAAGGCAATTCAGAGAGGATTATCTGCTTAGTTCCTAAGTGGGCTCCCTCCCCACCCCTGCATCCCCTCAGCAGGGAGACTGTGGCCTGGAACCAGCCTGGGTTCTATAACGCTCCCAACTGCAGACCAGCCTTAGCGAAGGGGCCTAGTGGTAGACGCAGCCGTAGAAAGCAAGAATTCAACATCTGCTCAGGCCCAGATTTGTCATCCCCAAGATGCATGATACCCAGGCTGGGCTCTTCCAGATACCTGGGGAACCCGACTGCCCTTTTCAGAATATCAGAAAACTCTCATTTTAAAGGTTAGGGAATAAACTGCAAAGGAGGGCCTCACATTTGCTGGAAAGTTTAAAATGCAATTGCTTCTCCCTGGAAGACCTCAGGCTCGGTTAATGCCGCCAGCAGATAATGAAAGTCTCCTTGTCCTAAATCATCTCTATTGGAACAACAAAACAGTTAAAAGTTTTTGTCTGAAATGATGCATTTCCTTCATGTTAAACAACCTCAGAAGGACTGAGCCTCTTTCTCTTCCACACCCCAGAATTCCCACAAGAAATCAAATATAATCCTCTTTAAGAAGCTTTAAATAATTTTGAGCTTTCTTATTGACTTATTAAAATGCAGCTTAAAACACGCCTTCAGTGCAATCCTTTTACAAGGGTCAGGGATATAAAATTTGAAGAAATATGATTAGTAGATCAGTTGGAAAGATATAAGCCATCAGATCCAATTTTGACTATTTCAGAGAAAACTTCCCCCAGGCATTTCTGATACCCCCAAACAACCTGCCCTGAGTCACGTGCACCATTTTGCCTGCCTTTGTCTCAACCTTTGGCCCTGTTGGCCAATAACTTGGTAATTCTCTAATCATTCTCTACCACCGCCACCCGACCTGAGTGTCCCTGTCACCAACCCCCAGCAACTCCATCTGTGCATTGCCCCCTGGTCCTAAGGATTGAACTTTCTTAGAAACTCCTTTGTTGCAAGCTTCAAAGGTCTTAGAACATTCCAACGGTGGCCTTTGATCCCTGCATACTTGGGCGATGTGAACCAGCCGCATCCCTACGCCCCGCCAGCCCCCACATTTATCCCATTTCACTTGAGTCACGCTCCTTCCTGGGATCAATGGATCCAGAGTCGCAGTTGCATAATGACGTGTTTGGGTGAACGAGTGACTGAGTGAATGAATGAATGGCGTCCCGAGGTGTTCGTAAGTGTGTGATTGTCCAAAACCAAACAGAACAGAGGCTTGGAAAACCACTCTTCCAGAGCAAGGCACCCACCAGACCACGTGTATTCTCTACTCAAAGCAAAAAGATACAGATGTGAAAATGCACAATGAGCTTTGTTTTTAATCAAGCAAGATTTTTTTTCTAGATGCAGACCCTTACAAGAGACAACCCAAAATCTATAAAACAGTTTTTGACGCATGCAGGGCACCCCAGCTACATCTCCAGGGCTGTCAATAGACTCTTGGGTTTGTGAGGAGAGGACGCAATGTGATCAACGGGAAGTCTGTGTCCAGAACGCCGAGGTCAGGCCGGGCGCCGTGGCTCACGCCTGTAATCCCAGCACTTTGGGAGGCCGAGGCGGGTGGATCACCTGAGATCGGGAGTTTGAGACCAGCCTGACCAACATGGTGAAACCCCGTCTCTACTAAAAATACAAAATTATCCGGGCATGGTGGTGCACGCCTGTAATCCCAGCTACTGGGGAGACTGAGGCAGGAGAATCATTTGAACCTGGGAGGCGGAGGCTGTAGTGAGCCGAGATCGCACCATTGCACCCCAGCATGGGTGACAAGAGTGAAACTCCATCTCAAAAAAAAAAAAATAGAACTCTAAGGTCAGTGACAGCTCTGGTTGAGGCTGGGAGCTGCCCTTTGCCTGCACTGGGGAGGGCTCCAGGGACACAACTAGGGATCGTCTGGTTTTCACACGTCTGGTTTGGCCTGGAACCACCCTCTCCACAGACAGGAAGGTATCCTGACGAGTATACAGTCTGGAAGGGAATCCGTGTCCAGGCTTGGGGACTACAACTGCCTGGGTTGAAATCCAAGCTCTGTTACTCATCTTCAGGAAGATCTGGATCAAGGTACGTCTATTCTTTGCCTCAGTCTCCCCAGAGGTAAAATAGGGAGGCCAAATAGTAACCGCCTCTAGGGTGTGTCTGGGGCTCAGATGAGGGAATGCCTGGCACCCATACCACCGTGCCCACTTTGTGGGTTGCTATAGTTTGGATGGTCGATCCCCCAAGCCTCGTGTTGAAAGGTGATCCTGAATGACATTGGAGGTGTTTGGGTGAGGAGGCAGATCCCTCATGAATAGATTCATACGTTCCTTAGGGGTGAATGAGTTTTCACTCTGTTAGTTTCTTGAAAGCTGGTTGTTAAAAAGAGCCTGGCACCTCCCTCCCCCAAGCCCTGACTCCCTCTCACGGGGGGTCCCTGCACACCCCGGCTCCCCTTTGCTTCCCACTGTGAGTGGAAGCAGCCTGAGGTTCTCACCAGAAGCTGGGCAGATGCCAGTGTCATGCTTCTTGTACAGCCTGCAGAGCCAAATAAACCTCTTTTCTTTATCAGTCACTCTGCCTCAGGTGTTAACTTATAGCAACACAAAACGGACTAAGACATGGCGCCAACTGGAAAAAGAAGCAATTTCATATAGTTCAATACAAATGCTTTCCCAGAGCCGGGCACACAGCAAACACTGAGTTCATCAGAGCCATTGTTTTTTGTTTGTTTTAGAGACATGATCTCACTTTGTCACCCAGGCTGGAGTGCAATGGTGCAGTTATGGCTCACTGCAGCCTTGAACTCCTTGGCTCAAGCGATCCTCCCACCACAGCCTCCTGCGTAGCTGGGACTACAGGCACCACTATAGCCGTACTACACCCAGCTAATTTTTAAATTTTGTTTGTAGAGATGGGGGGGGTCTCACTGTGCTGCCCAGGCTGGGTTTGAACTCCTGGCCTCAATCGATCCTCCCACCTCGGCCTCCCAAAGCATTGGGATTACAGGCGTGAGCCAATGCACCTGGCCAACAATTGTTGTTATGTTTGTGTTCGCACCTGCCTGCATTATAAGCACACTTATCACTGTGCTATGCCTAAGTAGACTGTGGAAACAGTCACGTGATTAGCCACAATGCAGCTAATTATTTTGCAGCTTTTGCATTCTGCAATAAAGAGTCTTGCAAATTACTTCCTAAATGACAGGTCCATGTCTTCACAAAGACGTCCCTGAGTGCCAGCACTCAACATATGTTTGACAGACGATATCCAGCATCAGATGTGTGCCAGAGGTTGTGCCCGGTGCTGGGGATATTGAAGTGAGAGACACAATTCCTGGTCCCTAAAACTTGACGTTTTCTGAGCGAGAGGGAGGAGAAAACATGAGGTTGTAGGATGGTGTCATGGGAGCAGCGGGGGGATCTGCATAGGTCTGCACAGGTGCTGGGCTGCCAGCTAGTCTGCCAGATTTAGCAAATAAAAATGCCCGGTGAAGCCAGGTGCAGTGGCTCCTACCTGTAACCCAAGCACTTTGGGAGGCCAATGCAGGCAGATTGTTTGAGCCCAGGAGTTTTGAGACTAGCCTGGGCAACATGGTGAAACCTCGTGTCTACAAAATAATAATAATAATAATAATAATAATAATAATAATACAAAAATTAACCAGGCGTGGTGGCAGGCACATGCCTATAGTCCTATCTATTCCAGAGGCTGAGGTGAGAAGATAGCTTGAGCCCAGGGGTTCGAGGCTACCGTGAGTCATGATAGCACCACTGCACTCCAGCTTGGGCAACAGAATGAGACCCTGTCTCAACAAAACAAAACAAAACAAAACAGAAACAAACCCCCTCCCTCACAATGCTCCTGCACAGAAAAATCCTGTAATAGCTGGGTTAGCTGTAACCTGGGGCTGGCCAAGTCTCTCCTATCAGCAACCTACCTGATTATGTTTATAGCACAACATAAAAAGATCCCAAAGTGAAAGAAACATGAAACTCTGAGAAGTGGCTTTAGAAGCCTGTGCAGGACCTGAGGGTGTGGCCATTACCTTGATGTGTGTGTGCCAGGGAGGGAGGGTCCATAAAGGAATAGGAAGAAGTGGGTGGACCCCAGATCAGGACCCAGAGAGTCGTGGGCAGGCAGGGTGCCCGCAGATGACTCTGGGGCTCTGGGGCTCCTGCCACAGAGTTCTGGGGAGCTGGTTCACAGCTACCTTCTCCAGATGATTCTGTGGGACCTTCCCAACTTCTGCCTCTCATTCAGCATCACTTCCCAGTGGGCTTCGCGTCACCGTTTCCGGGGCTGAACCCTCTGAGGTCTGTGGTTCTCCCGACTGACTACATTGCTCTAATTGCTTCTCTGAACCTCTGGATCGTACGCCTTGCACGTGAGGCCAACTTATCCAGCAGGCAGTGGGACACAGTGCCCCGGGCCCACCGTCCTTATAGGGGCCCACAAAAATGTTTTGATTTATTTTCCAAGCATAAGGGAAAAAAATAAACATATCCATTTATAAAATAGCATTTAAAAATGTTTTTGAGACAGAGTTACCCAGGCTGGAGTGCAATGGCGCAATCTCGGCTGACTGCAACCTCCACCTCCTGGATTCAAGTGATTATTGTGCCTTAGCCTCCCAAGTAGGCTAATTTTTGTACTTTTAGTAGAGATAGGGTTTCACTAAGTTGGCCAGGCTGGTCTGGAACTCCCGACCTCAAGCGATCCACCCACCTCGGCATCCCAAAGTGCTGGGATTACA
>NC_045447.1:5804595-5832195 GCF_002776525.5 Piliocolobus tephrosceles
TTTCTTTTCTTTCTTTCTTTCTTTCTCTTTTTTTTTTTTTTTTTTTTGACAGAGTCTCTGTCGCCCAGGCTGGAGTGCAGTGGCACAATCTTGGCTCACTGCAACCTCCACCTCCCAGGTTCAAGTAATTCTCCTGCCTCAACCTCCCGAGTTGGGATTATTACAGGCATGCACCACCACGCCCGGCTAATTTTTGTATTTTTAGTTGACCAGGGTGGTCTCGAACTCCTGACCTCAGGTGATCCACCAGCCTTGGCCTCCCAAAGTGCTAAGATTACAGGCATGAGCCATTGCGCCCAGCCCAGCATTTTCGAGTCGATTAAACAGTCACCATTCTTTCTCTTGAGTGATGCTCTTCAGTACAACAGCCACAGCCCATGTGTGGCCACTAAGCACTTGAAACGTGGCCGGCTGGAACCGAGATGTGCTGTGAGTGTAAAATACACTCCAGGCTTCCAAGATGTGAGACCAAAAAAGAATGGAAAATGGGCTCATTAATAATTTTATATTGATTACACATTGCAGTGATACTATTTTGGACGTAGGGGGTTAAATAATACGTCATTAAAATTAATTTCACCTGTTTTTCTTTTACATACTGAATGTGGCTTCTAGAACACTTAAGCCACCTACGGGGCTTGCACAAGGCTTGCGTTGTTACCCTTTGGGCCTGTGCTGTTCCACAGCTGTGTGGCCTGCAGGAACGGGCTCTGAAGACAGCACAGTTCTGCCTTGTCCTGTTTTTTTAAAATCAGGGTGAGCAATTTCAACTCTCCAAGCCTTGGTGTCCTCGCCTGTAAAATGGGAGATGCTGGAGGAGTCCTGGGAGGAGGCGGCAGAGACTGAGCCCTGTATCTGGCCTGGGGCACATTCAGTTATCAGTGCTGTCAGTATACTCACTACTGATGGGAAGATTTGCACGTTTCCTTAAAATATGAAAGGATACCGCAGGGTGCGATGGTTCACAGCTGTAATCCCAGCACTTTGGAAGGCCGAAGTGGGCGGATCACGAGGTCAGGAGATCAAGACCATCCTGGCTGACACGGTGAAACCCCGTCTCTACTAAAAAATACAAAACAACTAGCCGGGTGAGGTGGCGGGCGCCTGTAGTCCCAGCTACTCGGGAGACTGAGGCAGGAGAATGGCGTGAACCCGGGAGGCGGAGCTTGAAGTGAGCCGAGATCCGGCCACTGCACTCCAGCCTGGGAGACAGAGCGAGACTCCGTCTCAAAAAAAAAAAAAAAAAAAGAAAAAAAAATGAAAGGATACGTGCTTGCGGTGGTTTTAGGTGCCATTTGCTGGGAAATACCTGAACTTTGTTATTGTCAGTCACTAAGAAACCGGTTTTCTCTATGGAGACGTTCGCTGAAAGCACAGCACGTTGTGATGCAGAATGAGGGCAACCAGCCTCTTTCCGTGATTCCCACCCGACCCCTTTGCCTGCCAACCAGCCACAACCAGGAACTAAAACCATCAGGCGACTCCCAGCCCAGGTATCCTTGGAGTGGAATACACCCGCACTTGTGCATCCTGGGCCAAGTTCAGGGCCCTTCAAGGCCAAGCCAGGTGAGTGTTTGCATCTTTCCCTTCAGCAGCCCCATGCTCAGATAGGAGGGACACCAGGGGCCTCCACTGCTGTCCTTGGGCCTGGATTCCCCTTTCCTCCAGGCCCAGGCCTGCTTCTGAAGCCCTGGGTGGTTGGGCTGAATGGGAGGAGACTGTGCCTACTGGGTCACCACTCTCCACCATCTCTGCTGGTCCCCAGGTATGGCGACATCCCCTCCCCTTTAGCGTCATTAGCCTGGTGTCCCCTTTCCTGCTGTATCACTGGGGGTTTTCCACTGGGGCCAGGCTCGCTTCTCTAGTGTGAGTAACCTCTGCTGCATGGTGGACAACTGGGGAAAGGCCACCTTGTTCAGGTATCCAGGTGGGTGGACCAGGGGACACGAAGCTTCCCACCTCATTCAGCAATTCATCCCAACTTCCTGCCTTCTTAAATGGCTGCTACCCCTTCCATTACCCAGGTGTACCATAAAATAGGCTGCTGCCCCCAGACAGCATCCCTGGCAATGGCCATTTCCCTCACTTTCGGGTTTTCAACACTCTAAAACCACACTGCAAAAACACCTTCGTATATATGTGCACATAATTCTGGAGGTTAAATCTTAGTCGAGCAGCTTTTGGGCCAATGGGTACTCATGTTTTAAAATGTCATTGGTGCTGAAAAGTGCCTTTCGCAAAGACTGGCCGACTTGTGATGCCATCCACAGCACCCGAGAGTGGCCACCTTCCATCTGTTCCCAGCCCGCCCGGCCACCCTTTCCTTCTCTGTTCAGCTTATATACTTCTTCTGTGTGCTCCTGACTCATTACCTCTCCCTGTCCTGCTAGACAGCCCTCTCTGGACTGCTGGATACTGGCTAGGTGCTCAGCAGTAACACACATCTGTGAATCCTGGAGCTCCCACTACGTGCCAGGCCTTGGACTTGGTGCTGGGGAGACAGACCCAGGCCTGTCTTCATGGAGTTCACTCTGTAAAATATATATAAACTAAAATATACATACATAAACTTATATAGAAAGTGCATGTATATACAAATGTGTTCTTTCTTTCTTTCTTTTTTTTTATTTTGAGGCGGAGTTTTGCTCTTGTTGCCCAAGCTGGAGTGCAGTGGCGTGATCTCGGCTCACTGCAACCTCCGGCTCCCAGGTTCAAGCAATTCTCTTGCCTCAGCCTCCTGAGTAGCTGGGATTACAGGCGACTACCACCACGCCTGGCTAATATTTTGTATTTTTAGTAGAGACGGGGTTTCACCATGTTGGCCAGGCTGGTCTCGAACTCTTGACCTCAGGTGATCCGCCCACCTCGGCCTCCCAAAGACAAACGTGTTCTTGCAGTGTTTTATAATGTTGGAAACCTGGAGATGATAGAAATGACCATTGCCAGGGGTGCTGTCGGGGTGGGGGCACAGAAGCCTATTTTATGGGACATCTGTGTAATGGAACGAGTCACAGCCATTTTAGAAAGGAGGGAAACCAACTCCTTCTGCTATGAAAATGTCCCAATCTATGCCTGGCAGATAAATGAGTGAAGCAGCATCTCATCGTGGAAAAACAACAAGCAGACCAATGGAGGAGCAGGACCACTTGCACGTACTTAGAATTTTTCTGGAGTAACACACAAGCAACACGTCCTAGAGATCAGCCGCAGGAACTGGGGCTGGCTTTCTTCCCTCCGTCCCAGGGGAACCCACTCCCTTTCTGCGGTTCCAACACTGCGGTTTGTAAACAAGGCCAGGCACTGAAGCAGCCGGCTCACGCTGGGAATTGGGAGACCAGCTGTGTGACAGTTACTAATCACTACTTCTCTGGGCCTCTTTCTTGTCGCCCTGAAACTGAAGGAGCGGAGATGTTCACTAGGTAGATATTAGGTGCCTGCCGTGTGCAAGGGACCACAGAGTCCTCTCTGGATTTCCTTGATTTCTCCTCCTCCTTAACATTTGCAGAGAAAACTGGAAAGGACCCTTGGGGCTTTTAAAAAATGCTTACTGCATTCTCAAGGACGCAGGCTCTAGAGCAGAAACGGGGAGAAATAGCAGGCACTCTGGGGCGGATGAAGTGGCATAACAAAGGCCTTGGCTGGGAAGCCTGTCTGTGTTTAACAAAGCGTTGCCCGCACACACCGTAATTGCCTTGTTATGGCCATTGGTGTCATCGTTCATCGGCCAGGCCTGGGAAGGGCCCAGGGGAGCAGTTCTGCCTTGGCTAAACCAATATCCCCCACGACAAACTCCCGCAGTCTTCCCTTGGCCGTCCCGGTAGAATAAATCCTCGGTCGCTCTTTGCTGAATGATCATGAAGACATGATTAAAGCCCTAGATTTATGGCTTCCTTGGGCTCGAGGAATCGAGCTGCTCTGCTGCTGGGGCCTGCCCTAGTTGGCTGCTAGGGACCAGGGAGCAGGGAAATAGACATGGTCCCCGAGCCAGAAGGAAGGCCGCTGAAGCAGATGCAATTAACACATTCGCCAAACTGTAGTTGGTAGCATTGGGCCGTACCCGGGGTCTTTAACTCATCCTGGCCTAAGACAGAGAGAGACCTGCAAAAGCAGTCCCGGAACCCGGGCACACCCTTGGCCAACACACCTCGTCCAATGCGTGGGTTTTGCCTAACCAAAAAACGAGGGGCGCTTTGCCCAGTTCCTCCTCGCATGTTCCATCTGTAAGAAGTGTGATTTCCAGAGATTGGAGGTGTGTTGTGTCATCGTTACTGTTCTTAAGAGCCAGCCTACAAGGTTGGACGTGGTGGCTCATGCCTGTAATCCCAGCACTTTGGGAGGCCGAGGCGGGTGGATCACGAGGTCAGGAGTTCAAGACCAGCCCTGCCAATGCAGTGAAACCCCGTCTCTACTAAAAATACAAAAATTAACCGGGCGTGGTGGTGGGCAGCTGTAACCCCAGCTACTCAGGAGGCTGAGGCAGGAGAATCACTTGAATCTGGGAGGCAGAGGTTGGAGTGAGCCGAGATTGCACCACTGCACTCCAGCCTGGGCGACAGAGAGACTCCATCTCAAAAAAAAAAAAAAAAAAGAAAGAAAAAACAGCCAACCTTCATTCAGCATTTGCTATTGTGCCAGGCACTGTGCGGAGGGCTTTGAGTAAATAAACGAGCATACATTTTTTACATTAATTTTTTAATTTAGGTGAAAATTACGTAATATAAAATTGACCCTTTTGGCCAGGCATGGTGGCTCACACCTGTAATCCCAGCACGTTGGGAGACTGAGGCAGGCAGATCGCCTGAGGTCAGGACTTTGAGGCCAGCCTGGCCAACATGGTGAAACCCCATCTCTACTACAAATACAAAAATTAGCCGGGTGTGGTGGTGGGCGCCTGTAATCCCAGCTACTGAGGAGGCTGAGGCAGGAGGATCATTTGAACCCAGGAGGCGGAGGATGCAGTGAGCTGAGATTGCACCACTGTACTCCAGCCTGGGCAACAGAGCAAGGTATCAAAAAAAAAAAAATTACCCTTTTAAAGTGTACAATCCAGTGATATTTAGTAGATCCACAATGTTGCACAACCATCACCTCTATCTAGCACCAAAACTTTTTCATCACCCCAAAAGGTTATCTCATACCCCTTGAGCAGCCACTCCTCACACCCCCATCTCTCCAGTCTTAGCAGCCACTGATCTATTTGACCCATTTTCTATGGATTTGCCTATTCTAGATATTTCCTGTAAATGGAATCATCTAATATGTGTCCTTTGGGTCTGGCTTCTTTCCCTTAGTATAATGTTTTCAAGGTTTGTCCACGTTGTAGCATGGATCAGTACTTCATTCCTTTTTAATGGCCAAGTAATATTCCACCGTATGGATCGGCCATATTTTATATCCATTCATCTGCTGATGGACGTTCAAACGTTTTTGAGGTGGGTGCTATTATCATTTCCACTCCGCAGAGGAGGACACAGTGGCTTTGGGAAGTCAAGTCACTTACTCAAGGCCTTGTGCCTTCATAAAGTGGAGGAGGTAGGAGGTGGCCAGGCAGTCTGACCGCTGAACTGCCCAGGAACTGGGGAAGGGCTGGAGCAAGAGCAAAGGCAGAGGGAGCAGCAACAGGAAACGGGTGGAGTGACTTTTCTGAACCATCCCCTGGTACATCCAGAAACGTTCTTCCATTTACTCCGAAGGGGCTGATCAGGAAGTCTTCCTGCTTACAAAGTCCGCAGGGTGTGACGCCCTGCATGGAAGAATGCGTGAAGATTTGGATGTCAGGAGAAGTGTCTTGAAGGTCTTTAAGAAGTATACATGCACACGGCTGGGCACGGTGGCTCACGCCTGTAATCCCAGCACTTTGGGAGGCTGAGGTGGGTGGATCACGAGGTCAGGAGATCAAGACCATCCTGGCTAACACGGTGAAACCTCATCTCTACTAGAAATACAAAATCTTAGCCGGGCGTGGTGGCGGGCATCTGTAGTCCCAGCTACTCGGGAGGCTGAGGCAGGAGAATGGCGTGAATCTAGGAGGTGAAGCTTGCAGTGAGCTGAGATTGCACCACTGCACTCCAGCCTGGGCGACAGAGCAAGACTCCATCTCAAAAAAAAAAAAAAAAAAGAAGCATACACGCACACACTCATGAACTCAGATTCTCACACACACACTCATGTGCACACACATACAAACTCACACTCAGAAACTAGCACACTCACACTCACACATACACACACACATACACACATTCATACACATAGACTCATGTATAGTCCCATACATACACACACACTCTCATACACGCACATACACTCACACACATACACACATACAAACATGCATACAGGTAAACACATATACAAACACATACACACACATATACACATAAATATGCACACGAGACATACACACACATATACACATAAATATGCACACATGAGGCATACATACACACACATATATATACACATACACACGTGTACACACACATATACAGGCATATATACATACACACATGCACACATGCTCACACACACACCTACACACACTCATACACACACCTCAACAGAGACATACATATACACACATATACACAAATACATATATATGCACTCACACATATACACAGACACACAAATACACACACACACACACACAATTCATCCAGGCCACAGTAGCTGCATGGGATAAATTAGTTCCAGGGTGGTCGGGCGAAGGGGCTCAGGCCTGTAATCCCAGCACTTTGGGAGGCGGAGGTCAGGACATCGGGACCATCCTGGCTAACACGGTGAAACCCCGTCTCTACTAAAAAATACAAAAAAATTAGCCGGGCGTGGTGGTGGGCGCCTATAGCCCCAGCCACTCGGGAGGCTGAGGCAGGAGAATGGCATGAACCCGGGGTGCGGAGCTTGCAGTGAGCCGAGATGGTGCCACTGCACTCCAGCCTGCGTGACGCAGCGAGACTCCGTCTCAAAAAAAAAAAAAAATTAGTTCCAGGGCTGTAGACCGAGCTGCCACCAGAAGGGCAAGTCACAATTTACCCGGATTATCTTTTAATTTCTACCTCGAAGGAAATTTTCTCCCACGATCTGGTCTGGTTATCAAGTCTGCAAGTATCCTCACCCCTGGGTGTACTTGGAGGAAGAGTGTGACTTCAAAAGGGTTCAGCCATTTCATGCTTTTTTCACCCTTTTATTTCCTTGCACACGCCTCAGTGTTTTAGTGTTAGCCTGCTGGAAACAGTGGTTCCAGGTATAACAAGACATCACCAAAAGAAGCGTCTCCTTTGAATTTTCCAGCGTGCCTGGCTACATCTGTGCCGCCTAATATGACACCTGCCGGCCGCAAGTGCTATTTAGATTTAAATTGATTATACTTAAGTCAAGTTAGATGTTTAGTCTTCAGTCTCACTAGCCATCTGGCTTGTAGTGACCCTACTGGACACAGCAGAGAGAGTTCCCTCCAGAAAGTTCCACCCGACAGTGCTGAGCTACCCAATGCTAATTCCCCAACTCACTATCTCCATTTCACTCTGCCCTGTGTGGACCTGACCTACGAAGGGGAAGAAACATTTTCTTCTGCTGATCATTGTTGGATTAACACGTAGCTCACACAGGCAAGGTGAAATGGACAGATACAGCAATGATGGCAAAATTCAGCCGAAATGCCCAACGTGGAGAAAAGAAGATGCGGGAGAGTGGGGATGAGCTGAGCCTTCCACACCCGCCTGCCAGGGAGACAAAGGTGGAGAGGCCTGTTTGGTGAAGAAGAAATCAAAAGCTTGTCGCCGCGACTGGAAGCTGCACTTCTGCGCATCTCAGGGCGCCCCAGGAGCCTGGATCTGTGCAAGCGTGCCTGGCTCTAGGATAACGGGGTCCACCTTTATGTTCTGATTTAAGACCTCGCAGGATTTTCATTGCTTTGCCCTGGATCTCACAGGCAGGGCAAGGCCGCTCTGAGTCAGAAGGAGGCCCACACCTCAAGCCCCATGCTTCTCTGCTGCTCTGAGCTGCAGAGAAAATAGGATCATAAAATATGACGAGGGAGGGAGGCCCTGGGCCTTCAGAAAAAAGGGATCGGGGCTGTTAGACTCCTAACTGTGCCTGGGAGACTCAGACCCGACGATCCGGGACACCAGATTAATTATGTCAATCCAAATGTGCAGACGGTTTCAGGGAGGGGAAGAGGTGTTTTAGGAGCTGGTTTTATCCGGGGTGGGATCCAGATAATCACAGGCACACGTCTTTATGCTCCTTCCCTGCCTTCGTGTCTCCCTTCCCTTTCTCTCTCTGCCTCCTTGAGAGCAGGCAGGAGCAGTTTGTTTTCGGCTGCCGGAGGAGACTTGAAATATTACCAAGGTGGCGTGCGGAACGCTCCCCACGGCCCTGCCCCGATGGCACGCGCGCAGACATAAAAAGCAAATACCATCAGTAACCTGTCGCCAGAACCCAGCAACAAGGCGAGAGTTTTTCTCCCTGCCGGGGCTGTTAGCGGCGATGTATTTCTCCCTGCACTAAGCACCATCTTTCCCAAGGCTGCATTACAATGATTTATAAACCCCATTTCTGGGGAAAACGAATAGATCAAAGTGAGGAGAAAAGGAAAGGAGACACGAGCAGCTGGAGGAAGATATTGAAGCAGGAAACAAAAAACACAAATGAAAAACTAGGCAGTGACACAGTCGAGCTATTCCTCGCTACACTTTTATCAGAAGAAAATAATAGCGAAATCTTGATTTTAATCCTTTCTCCCCACCCCCTTCATAAATGCGGCCGCCTGTCAGTTCCTCTGAGTGTTGCGGGCATGCGTGGGAGCGAGTCCCCAGGATCACACAACTGGACCCCGGGCCAAGGGATACATCCAGAGGATATGCAAACCTTGGCCTCATCTTCCTCATCTTCAGGGGTGGGGGTGAGCGGTTTAGGGGGCTCAGTCAGCTCCTGCACACATAAGAAGGATTGCCCTGACTTGCTTTCACGGTAGGAGCCAGTCATGGTTCTTTTTAAAGACCTGCCTGGGGCCAGGTGCTGTGGCTCATGCCGGTAATCCCAGCACTTTGGGAGGCTGAGGAGGGTGGATCACTTGAGCTCAGGAGTTCAAGACCAGCCTGGGCAACAATATGGTGAGACCCCCCCCCTCCCATCTCTACAATACATTAGCCAGACATGGTGGTGCACACTTGTAGTCCCAGCTACTCAGGAGGCTGAGGCATGAGAATCGCTTGAGCCCAGGTGGAGGTTGCAGTGAGCTGAGATTGCACCACTGCACGCCAGCCTGGGTGACAGAGTATGACTCTCTTTCTAAAAAAAAAAAAAAAAAAAAAAACTGTTTAAATCTCCAGTTGGATCAGTGGCCTCTTCCCATCTCCCAGGTGGTTACTACCCAAACGGAATGGTTTCTTTCAGATGCTGTTTTCCATGAAGACCAGAGGAAGAGGAAACGGACTTAGGACCAAGGGAGCTGAGTGGGGCCAGGCTATGGAAATCTTAATGGGATTCTGCACAGGCGCTCAAGTCCATCACTGAATAAGAGATGGCTCTAGGGCCAGGACTCTGTACACTCACAGGGCTAGAAGGCACTGCCCCTGTCTAGTATTTTCAGAAGTTTCATTTGAACACATTTCTGGAGTTTGACCACATGTCCGGTGCCACACCAAGGAAGTACCCTAGGGAATATGAAGATGAATGAGTCAAGTGCTGGCCGAAGATGGGGTACAAATGGCAACAGGCACAGGCACGTGACAAGACACATGAGGCTGGGAGAGGGGCAGCAGATGTCAAGATAGGGAGCAGGACAACAGCTACTGTGGACAGAGCCCCTCCTCAGACACCCACTCTGAGCCACCTTCCCTGCCCAGCCACTTACTACAAGCGATGCTACCTTTCGGCTGTGTATTTATTGTCTTTCCCCATTCAAATGTAAGCACGAGAGAGGCAGCTCACCTGTCTCGTTCAACGGAGCCTAGGATAGTATCCGACACTCAGCAGGTGCTTCATAAAATATTCGTGGACGGACAAGTGCCAGGCCCAGCACTCACATTTCCTCATTGAATCACCATGGCAGTGCCACCAGGAATGTGTGATTGTCCTCATTTTAGAGAAGGGAAAACTAAGAGTGGATAAATAACTTGCTCAAGGTTATACAGCTAATAAGTGGCTGGTGCTGGATGAGAACTCGGGTCTGTGTCTGTGGACCTCAAAGCCCACATCCTGGCCACTACATTCAGCCTCCCCAAATCCCACAGTTAGGAGTTACAGCCTTTCCTCGACAATTGCATCCTGTTGGGAGCTAAGTGAAGAGAGATGTGCGGTTTGTCTTGCTTTTTTTGTTTTGTTTTGTTTTTGAGACGGTCTCACTCTGTCGCCCAGGCCAGAGTGCAGTAGTGCGATCTCAGCTCACTATAACCTCCGCCTCCCAGGCTCAAGCGATCCTCCCACCTCAGCCTCCTGAGTAGCTGGGACCACAGGCATGTACCATCACACGTAGCTTTTTTTTTTTTTTTTTTTTTGTATTTTTAGTAGAGACAGGGTCTCACCATGTTGCCCAGGCTGGTCTCGAAGTTCTGCTTTTTTTTTTTTTTTTCAAGACAGAGTCTTGTTCTGCCACGCAGGTTAGAGTATAGTGACGGGATCTCAGCTCACTGCAACCTCTGCCTCCTGGTTTCAAGCAGTTCTCCCTGCCTCAGCCTCCTGAGTAGCTGGGATTACAGGTGCCCACCACCACACCTGGCTAATTGTTGCATTTTTAGTAGGGATGAGGTTTCGCCATGTTGGCCAGGCTGATCTCGAACTCCTGACCTCAGGAGATTCACCCACCTCGTCCTCCCAAAGTGCTGGGATTACAGGTGTGAGCCACAGCACCCGGCCAGTTCTCCTCTTTAAGGTTAGAACCCCACAGTAATGGGCTCTGCTGCAATGACAGATGGTATTGCCATCAACAAGGTCCCAGGCCCAATAAGGCCTTAGGAAAGGGCCAGCTAGGATCTGCGAGTAGAACAAACTTCACCAGATATCACTGGGCCTTCCCATGGACTAGAGTTCTTTGTGCAGGCTAATTTTTTGGCTTTTCTTTCTTTTTTTTGTAGGATGTTATGGGATTTTGTGATGTCCTCGCTTCAGGTAATCCTGAGATGCTCTAAGTGATCTCTGACTTAAGGGGGCTTTGAAAGAAGTGCCTCAGTGTGTGGTGTGGGTGGGGAGGACAGGCTCAAGTCACTGACTGACTGAAGTCAACAGATGGCCTCAGGTGCCTGAGGTCCACATATCTACCAGGAGGGCTGGGCCACTAGACGGCTGGCCTGTCCCCATCCACTCAATGACAAGGGCAATGCTGGCCCCTGGCTACATTATAGGTATGTCTGCTTTCTCAAAGCTAGGATACTGTTGCAATAATTAGGAGTGCTTACTTGCTTTCCTGAAGTAGTCTTCACTTCTAGAAAAGGATTCACCATGTGGTTCCATTCAAAAGGGCATTGTATCAAGCTGTCACTCAGCTGGTAAAAAATGTGATGTGTGGGCAGCTTTTCCAGAACACACCAACCAATGAACAATATCAGAGACGCCGATTTTAGCACCTGTTCCCTTTACTTGCAGACGGAAACCTCAGTAACACCTGAACCACGTTTTATGGAAAAAGAAGCTCAGTTCCATTTTATTCATGTGTGGAAGAAAAACCAAAGTTTTACCCTAAAAGTTCAAAGAAATCGAACTGACTTGCACTGGTTATTTAATATTTTAGAAAGCCCTTGGTTTCCTGGGATGACAAGCTACTCGCTGTGTTTTCAGCCTGATCTGATTTTTAAATAGATGAGTTACAAACCTCCTGAAAATTGGAGTTTATAATTGAAATATTGATAAACTCTTTCCCATAAAGAAGCTACTAGATACTGCAGTAATAACTAGGAAATAGGCAAAAAATAATAATGCTTTTCTCTGCTTAGCCAAGAAATACAATGGCAGAGTTTATTGCATACAAAACACAGCTGCCTTCCCTCAAATTGGATACAAAAAAATGAACCCCGATAAATTATGATGCCCCTAAACTCCAAAGAATGTACATCAATTATTGGGGGTGCCACCACCCTCCTTCTGAGCAACCTACTTATTAGGACTGTAATTTATTATTATTATGCTTTGGTGCAAATACACAGGCTGATAAAATTCAAATCTATTAAAACAAATGTCCTCCTTTCTCTGAATCAGTAAGGGACAACATTCCAAAAGAAAGTATTGTAAATGCGAAAAGCAGATGGCTCTCACGTACTCAGAAGTGAGAGACCAAAAGATGAATAAGGGAGAAAACATCCAGAATGATCCAAGCTTTCTGAATCCTACCTGAGAATCCAGGAATTGCTACAAGAGTGGGCAGCAAGATACAGGGTTGGGGTTCATTACCTGGTGTCCCTGGTTCCAGCCCCCACACTGAAGCCCTTTTTATGAAAACAAACGGTTTCTGTGGGGTTTCTTAACGAATCTTTTGGCTTCAGTTGGAACCAACGTGAGATATATTTCCTTCTACCAGATATATGAATTATATTGGCTTTATTTTATTTTATTTTATTTTATTTTATTTTATTTTATTTTATTTTTTTGAGATGGAGTCTCGCTGTGTCACTCAGGCTGGAGTGCAGTGACCGGATCTCAGCTCACCGCAAGCTCCACCTCCCGGGTTCACACCATTCTCCTGCCTCAGCCTCCTGAGTAACTGGGATTACAGGGGCGTGCCGCCTCGCCCGGCTAGTTTTTTTTTGTATTTTAGCAGAGACGGGGTTTCACTGTATTGCCCAGGCTGGTCTCGAACTCCAGAGCTCAGGCAATCCACCTGCCTTGGCCTCCCAAAGTGCTAGGATTACAGGCGTGAGCCACTGCACCTGGCCTATGTTGGTTTTTTAAAAAGCTGAATGTTAAATTTTAGGAATCACTGTTACTCCCTTCCTTTTACAGAAGAGGAAATGGAGATTCACTGAGGGCATGAGGGGAAGAGTGAAGGCTGAGTGTCAGGTCCATGCCCCAGGTTCATCCAGTTTCACTATCTTGATGCTTGGCAAAAGAAAAGCCAAGCCAAGTGGTTCATGTTGACTGGGCACACACCATGAGTCTAAGGCAGCACCACTAAGCTTTTCAGATATTTTCTTTTTCTTTTTTTTTTTTTTTTGAGACGGAGTCTCGCTCTGTCGCCCAGGCTGGAGTGCAGTGGCCGGATCTCGGCTCACTGCAAGCTCCGCCTCCCAGGTTTATGCCATTCTCCTGCCTCTGCCTCCCGAGTAGCTGGGACCACAGGCGCCCGCCACCTCGCCCGGCTAGTTTTTTTGTATTTTTTAGTAGAGATGGGGTTTCACCATATTAGTCAGGATGGTCTCGATCTCCTGACCTCGTGATCCACCCGTCTCGTCCTCCCAAAGTGCTGGGATTACAGGCGTGAGCCACCGTGCCCGGCCTCAGATATTTTCTTATTAGGAATGGAACTCTTTCTTAGAGTCAAAGAATTTGAGAGTCAGAAAGGGTCATCTGGTCTACTCTCCTGCTCAGGTCCAGTAAATGTTCCTTGCAGAGTCAGTGGGTCTCCAGGCTGTTTAGTTCCTTCTGGGACAGAGCACCCCTGCTGCATAAGGCGCCCCATCTCAGTGACAGATTCGTCACTCTCTCGGGCACCTCTTCTTTATCTCCAATTGGAGTCTGCCTCCCTGGAGCTTCCACTGAGGTCCTAGTCCTGAGTCTTAGTTGCTGGGCAGAGGATCCAATGTTAGTGGTGGTTCAGTAGTTCTCTCTGGAGTAAAACAGAAAAGCCACCTTCTTTGGAGACTTGAAAATCATGATCCAATTCTATTTTGGCCTTTTCTTCTCCTTCAGCTGGTCCTCCTGTGGTTTCTGGATTGTTCACCAACCTGGCCCCCTCCTCTTCAGGCCCGCAGTACCCCAGGTAACCAGAGCTGAGCCCAGGTGCTCTTTGCAAAGCAGGGGCGTGGGGAAGGGGTCTTGCCTATTGATAACATCAGTGCCTAAACCAACACCACCTGGCTGCTGTAAGAATGTTCTCAACAGGCTTGACTTTCCCCCTTAGGAGGAGGCAGTGGATGCTCTGGTCAAGGCATGAACTGCAGAAGAGCTCTGTCTGCCCCAGACCTTCCCCCAAGGGCACACCAACTGGGAGGAGACACGGGCATTGTGACCCACCCTGCAGACAGCAAGGAGAACCCTAATGGGCTTGCAATGGGGGAGCGATGGGACCAGATTTGTTCTTTTGAAAATCTCCGGCTGGGCGCGGTGGCTCACGCCTGTAATCCCAGCACTTCGGAAGGCCGAGACAGGCAGATCATGAGGTCAAGGAGATCAAGACCACCCTGGCAAACACAGGGAAACCCCGTCTTTACTAAAAATACACAAAAAATTAGCCGGGCGTGGCCGGGCGTGGTGGCTCAAGCCTGTAATCCCAGCACTTTGGGAGGCTGAGACGGGCGGATCACGAGGTCAGGAGATCGAGACCATCCTGGCTAACATGTTGAAACTCCCTCTCTACTAAAAAATACAAAAAACTAGCCGGGCGAGGTGGCGGGCGCCTGTAGTCCCAGCTACTCGGGAGGCTGAGGCAGGAGAATGGCATAAACCCGGGAGGCGGAGCTTGCAATGAGCTGAGATCCGGCCACTGCACTCCAGCCCGAGCGACAGAGCGAGACTCCGTCTCCAAAAAAAAAAAAAAAATTAGCCGGGTGTGGTGGCACGTACTTGTAGTCCCAGTTACTCAGAAGGCTGAGGCAGGAGAATTGCTTGAATCCAGGAGGCGGAGGTTGCAGTAAGCCGAGATCGCACCACTACACACCAGCCTGGGCAACAAAGTGAGACTCAGTCTCAAAAAAGAAAAAAGAACATCTCCTTAGCTCGGGGTGGGAGGCAGAATGGAGAGGATGAGGGCTGGTGGAGAGATGCCATAATGAAGGCAACTGGGATTGGCTCGGGGAGCAAACAGTGATGGCCCTTAACTTAGGGGGTGTGGCGGGGATCGAGAAAGAGACAAAGAATCTTCATGAGTGTCACACAATGAAGAGGAGAGAACCATGGAGTAGGGTGGCAGTGTAGACGCTGGGTGGCTGAGGAGGTACACTCACTAGTTCAAATGACTCCTGTACACACAGACACACCTCACAGTGCAGGATATTCAAATTTGAATCTCCGCAAAACTATGAATCATCGAATGTCATGGGCCTTCAGGGCCCTCACTTGAGTGTTAAAACCACCAGCGCCGAAAGTCCACTGTTTGTGGAAGACTGAATACCCACATCCAATTCATGGTCCTTCTTGTCTTCTTTTTTCTTTTTTTTTTTAAGACAGAGTTTCACTCTTGTTGCCCAGGCTGGAATGCAATGGCATGATCTCAGCTCACTGCAACCTCCGCCTCCTGGGTTCAAGCAATTCTCTGCCTCAGCCTCCCAAGTAGCTGGGATTATAGGTGCGTGCCACTATGCCCAGCTAATGTTCTGTATGTATAGTAGAGACAAGGTTTCACCATGTTGGCCAGGCTGGTCTTGAACTCCCGACCTCCAGTGATCCACCCTCCAGTGAGTCACTCGGCATCCCAGAGTGCTGGGATTACAGGCACAAGGCACCGCGCCGGGTCCAACTCATGATCTTTCCACAGACCTGCTTCCATTCTGAAATTTTCCATGTTGGTTGGAGGCACTCCCATTGCTCAAGTCAAAATCCTGACATTCATCCTCAGTCTCTTCCTCACCTTCCATACTCAATCAGGCTGCCTCCTAAGTAGCTCTCCAACCCATTCATTTGTTTCTTGCCTTCTGCTGCTTACCTGTCACTCACACGACTGCCATAGCCTCCTCCCGGGTCTCTGCGCCTCCTGGCTTACCCCCTCCAATCCAGGCTCACTCTGCAGCCACGTGGTCTTGCATAAAGACAGGTCCGTTCATTTCACTGCCCAACTTAACATCTTTAAAAGCATCTCATGGCCTATAGTATCAGAACCAAAATTTCCTGCTGGGCAGTGTGGTGCCATGGTTTTAAGCTCATGGCCTGTAGGCAGACCACCAGAGTTCAAATCTCTGCTCTTCTGCTTACCAGCTATATGTGTGTAGGCACATTAATGAACTATGCCTCAGTTTCCTCATCTGTGAAAAGGGATAATAGGAGGACCTATCTCACAGAAGTCTGGTGGCTGATATGCAGAATTTAATGGGTGTTTGCAGTCATTGTTTTTATTATTAACAGTCTAGGCCCATGTCCAGCCTCCGTCCACATCTTGAGTCCATCTGTTGCTCTCCCAACTTCTCCACTGCCAGGCCCCCACTTTTTGCCCCAGGAATACTGACCAATCAGCAGTTCTCACACATCACATCCTTCTCCCTGTTTCCCTGCTTCTCCAAATGCTATGTTCTTTGCCTGGAGTATCTTCCCCACCTCATTTGCCTACAAAACTCTTAATCATCCCTGGAAATTCAACGGTGAAATTTAAAAAGACTGACAATACCAAGTATTGGTGAGAATGGGGAGCGACTGCGATGCTCCTGCCCTGCTGGTAGGAATGTGAAAGGGGCCAGCCACTTTGGAAAATGATATAGCAGAACCTTGCGAAGTTAAATGTACGTTTATTATGTAACTCCACAATCCTGTTCCTGGGTATTTACCCAAGATACATGAAAATATATGCCCACGAAAGTGTCTGTCTGGAAATCACAGGTCATTCATCGCAGCCTTAAACTGGGAGCAACCCAGATGTTCACCAACTGAACAAGTGGATAAGCGAACTGTGGTATGCCCATACGACGGAAATCTTCCTGGCAATGAAAAGGAATGGAGTACTGCTATATGCCGCAACATGGATAAATTTCAGGTGCCTTATGCTAATGAAAGAAATCAAACATTTTTTAAAAAATCCTGTGTACTCTATGGCTCCATTTATATCAAATTCTAGGAAGAACAAAACTGTATCAACAGAAAGCAATCAGTGGTTGCTGGGGCCAGGAGTAGGAGAGAAGAGGGTGAGTGCAAGGGAGCAAAAAGGAGCTTCTTTGGTTGGGGAAATTGTTCCTTATCTTTACTGTGATGCAGGTGACATGATTGCACACAATTGCCAAAATCAACCAAACTGGATGCTTAAAATGGATCAACTTTATGGCGTAAAAATCATAGTTTTGTGAACAATAAAGGAAATTTGTAAACCGACCTCCAGACTGGCCCCGTCTGTGAAGCTTTCTCTGACTTCCCACCTCCACGGTGCCCTGTTCTTGTCCACAGCCCAGTTGTTGGGCTTTTCCCATAACCTCATCTCCACGTCATAGATGCCTATCTCCCGATTATTCTAGAGGCAGGGTCCTTCATCCCTTCATGTATCTCTGCTCCCTGACTGCTCATAATAAACAGAGGCTTCAGTCAGGCACGGCATCTCAATCCTATAATCCCACCACTTTGGGAGGCTGAGGTGGGTGGATCACCTGAGGTCAGGAGTTCGAGACCAGCCTGGCCAACACGGCAAATCCCTGTCTCTACTAAAAATACAAAAATTAGCTGGACGTGGTGGCACACACCTATAATGCCAGTTACTCGGGAAGCAAAGGCAGGAGAATTGCTTGAACCTGGGAGGTGGAAGTTGTAGTAAGCTGAGATTGTGCCATTGCACTGCAGCCTGGGCAAAAAGAGCAAAACTCTGTCTCAAAAAACAAAAACAAAAACAAAAACAAACAAACAAAAAACAGAGGCTTCATTTGGGGAGCATTTCCTGTGTTCTAAGATCTCTTCCAAGTGCTGGATCCTCACCAGCACCAGCCCAGGAGGCGAATGTTACTATCCCTGTTTTACAAAGAAATGGAGGCTCAGAGAGGTTCAATAAATACCTGCCCAATGTCTGGTCTGCCTGAGCCAAAGCTGTGCCTTAACACAACATTATACTGCCTGCTATGGTGCATGAGGGAAGAGAAAGATCTCAGCAGTGATGTGTTTTAATCAACCTAATTCAATGTGAGAGCCATTCCATTCTTCTCCTACTCTGAGACCACAGTCCTTCCCAGGATCATGCAACCAAAGTTTTGTGATGTACATATAGTATCAGTGTGTGTGCATGTGTGCGTGTGTGTGTGCATGTGTGCGTGTGCACGTGTGTGCATGCGTGCATGCGTGCATGCGTGCACGTGTGTGTACGTGTGCGCGTGTGTGCACGTATGTGTGCATGTGTGCATGTGTGCGTGCGTGTGCACGTGTGTGCACGTGTGCGTGCATGTGTGTGCACGTGTGGGCGTGCATGTGTGTGTGCATTGTGCGTGTGCATATGTGCTTGTGTGTGCGTGTGTGAGTGTGCATGCGTGTGTGCGTGCGTGTGTGCATGTGTGCATTGTGTGTGCATGTGTGCGTGTGTGTGCATGTGCGTGTGTGTGTGTTTCTTGATCCAGTACAACTTGAGTTTCTTCCCTCTCGCCATTTCTGAATTAAACAAAAAAGCTAAATTAGTCCTCAGCCCAGGAGACCAGTATTACCTTGCGAACAGCTAGCACCTCCAAGTTGTCATCTAATTAAGCCACACTCCCAAACAAAGCACATAACATTGTCACCACATTACCAATGGGTACCTCCCCTGGCAGCCCCTAACTGCATAATACAGCGGCTGCGGTAAAACAAATAATCTCACTGCTTTGTAAACTGCACTCCTAAGTAGGTCTTTCCTCCAGTGGATATCCTTTGAATGTTGGGTGGTTTTATTAAGAAATATTCTAGGGCTGAGTACAGAGAGGAAGTAGCAGGTTGGTTCTTTAATCAGCCCAATTTTCTGGTATGTTCTACCTTTTAGTATTCTAGAAAACCACTCTTTCGACATATACTTTGCGCTAGGTGTTTGAAGTCCCCACGGTTGTTGCTGTCAGCAGCTTCGTGTGTATTTGAGAGGAATGTTAGGTCCGAACACACGGAGGGCACCCTGTGTGTAACCGACATGCTGACCTGTGCGGACCGGAGCCACTCTGCACGCTGCTTTGTGGATGAGGACGTCCAAGGAAAGGCCACGAACTCCTGGTGGCAGGAGCAGGGATCACGTCCAAGCTGGCGAGTGAATTCAAGACCCCAAGCACCCTAGTCAGGGCGGGTCACCTTACACTTGTCTGAAGTCTGCTTTCAATTATTTGCTAGGCTTAAAAGGAAACTGGAATGTGAATAATATGGCTTTTCTTTTCTTGGAAGAGGTCCTCTAACACCAACATTGATCAATTAATTTGACCTAGTTCACTCTCTGCATCCCCAGAAAGAGGCAGGTTCTAATTGACAGATGGAAGCGCAGCACTTCCAGCTGCATTCTGCACCGGGTTTCTTCTGCTCGTTAGTTGATTTTAAGGGGGAAAACATAAAATGCAGAATCAGTGGCAGAGTGTAGAATCTGGAGAGAGTCAGACTGGCGTCTGAATCCTGGCTTCCCTGCTTTACCCTGAGACTTTGGGGCAAATCATCTAACCTCATCGTGCCTCAGTTTTCACCTCCGGAAAATGGGAGAACTGGGCAGGCCCAGTGGCTCACACCTGTAATTCCAGCACTTTGAGAGGCCAAAGCGGGAGGAACACTTGAGCCCAGGAGTTTGAGACCAGCCTGGGCAACATAGGGAGATCCCCCCTCCCCGCACCTGTATTTATTTTTTTTTACACGTTATCTTTTTTTTTGAGACGGAGGAGTCTCACTCTGTGGCCCAGGCTGGAGTGCAGTGATGAGATCTCAGCTCACTGCAAGCTCCACCTCCCGGGTTCATGCCATTCTCCTGCCTTAGTCTCCCGAGTAGCTGGGACTACAGGTGCCCACCACCACACCCAGCTAATCTTTTGTATTTTTAGTAGAGACGGGTTTTCACCATGTTAGCCAGGATGGTCTCGATCTCCTGACCTTGTGATTCACCTGCCTTGGCCTCCCAAAGTGCTGGGATTCCACACATGAGCCACCACGCCCGGCCAATGTGTTATCTTTATTGTGTAATTCCATGAGAAATGAATGAATCAGCCATGCTCACGTGGCTGCTGCATATGGATCCACACGGAGCTTTTCCAAAGCAACTTTGTGAGACTGATCCAACTTGTGACCATGTGGGTGATAAGAGGCCTGACTCTTACTGGGTTTTTCTGACCAAATCTCCTACTTAGAATTCAAGGCTCCACTGTAAAGTTTACCATAGAAAGGAATGAACTAAGGAAATGAACAAAAGAAGGGAGAAAAGGTTCACTAATTCTGAAATTGTGGTACAGCCATGATAGAAAACAGTACGGAGGTTCCTCAAAAAAATAAAGAACTACCATGTGACCCCGCATTCTCACTTCTGGGTATATATCTGAGAGAAATGAAGTCAGTATCTCAAAGAGGTATCTGTACTCTCACCTTCATTGCAAGATTATTCACAATAGCCAAGATATGGAAGCCACTGAAGTGTCTACCAATAAATGAATGGATAAAGAAAATATAGGCCAGGCATGGTGACTCACGCCTCATGTTCACAGCCCAGTTGTTGGACTTTTCCCATAACCTCATCTCCAGGTCATAGGTGCCTATCTCCTGATTATTCTAGAGGCAGGGTCCTTTGTCCCTTCATGTATCTCTGCTCCCCGACTGCTCATAATAAACAGAGGCTTCAGTCAGGGACGGCATCTCAATCCTATAATCCCACCACTTTGGGAGGCTGAGGTGGGTGGATCACCTGAGGTCAGGAGTTCGAGACCAGCCTGGCCAACACGGCAAATCCCTGTCTCTACTAAAAATACAAAAATTAGTCAGGCGTGGTGGTGCGTGCCTGTAATCCCAGCTACTTGGGAGGCTGAGGCAGGAGAACTGCTTGAACCCAGGAAGTGGAGGTTGCAGTAAGCCAAGATTGCACCACTGCACTCCAGCCTGGGCAACAGAGTGAGACTCTGTCTAAAAAAAAAAGAAAGAAAATAGGACAGTGTTGCTAGGGGCTGGGAGAGGGGGAATAAGGAGTTGTTTAAAGGGGACAGAGTTTCAGTTTTGCAGGATGAAAAGAGTTCTGGAGCTGGATGGTGGTGATGGTGGCACAATAACGCAGTATTTAATGTGGTTCAGCATTTAATGCCGTGTAACTTTGCACTTAAAAATGGGTAAGATGGCAAATTTTAGGTCACGCATATTTTACTACAATTTTTTTTTTTAAATTAAAGAAAAAAATAAATAACCTGCCAAAGTCAGTATTTTACCAGTAGCGACAAATGATTTTGCAACACACCTTGCTATGGATCCAAACACTGCACGATTTCGGGTGACCACAGCCAAGACCCAGCCGGCCAGCTAGGAGGACTCAGGTCAGCCATCCTGCCTTGCTGTGACCGTCTCTCTTGAATCTAACCATGGGCACCTCCTGAACCTGTGGGGCCCTGGAGGCGGGCCACGAGCCAAGAGGACAAACCACGGTATGAATGTGCTGAGTGTATGTGCTCCTGCTTCATTCCCTTCTCGTTCCTCTTTCCTGGCATGGATCCAGCCCATAATAAGGCAGATTCTCAAAGGAGAGAGAATACTTCCTGCCCAAATGACAAGCTGTGGATTATGCAGATATCTTTCCAGATGTGGCATTTGTCTCCCTGGCAATGCTGCAGGTGGCTCTAGGTTTGCTTGGCTGGAAAACCCCATCTGAGCGTCTTATCCTCACAATTACCTTCTTCCATTGCTTCTGCTAATGCCCAGGGCTTCCATGTGCAAGCTGATTTCCCTCGGAGCTGCAAAGCCACCTCTGTAGGAAACGGGAAGGGGAAGAGGAAAGGGTGTTCTCAGAATCCAATGAAGGACCAGGTGGAGGCGGCTTCACCCTGGTGGCTGTTCAGCTCTTATCTTGGGCATGTCCGGAAGCCTGGTCTGTGGGCCCCGGAGGGCCATTGTCATCTATCCAGGACCCAGCACAGAGTTGACACTCAAGGAATGGCTGGTGTGTAAACTCAACAACTGATTAAATAAAATGGGAAAATGGCCCAGAACTGCCACTGATTCTGGGCAGTGTTGTGGGTGCAAAATTCATGCTTTGCAGACCCAAACAAGTGATTTTCTTTCCTTTTTTTCTTTTTTTTTTTTTTTTTTTGAGACGGAGTCTCGCTCTGTCGCCCAGGCTGGAATGCAGTGGTGCGATCTCCACTCACTGCAAGCTCCGCCTCCCGGGTTCGCGCCATTCTCCTGCCTCAGCCTGCTGAGTAGCTGGGACTATAGGCGCCTGCCACTGCACCCGGCTAATTTTTGTATTTTCAGTAGAGTGGGGTTTCACCGTGTTAGCCAGGATGGTCTCCATCTCCCGACCTCGTGATCCGCCCATCTCGGCCTCCCAAAGTGCTGGGATTACAGGCGTGAGCCACCGCGCCCGGCCAAACAAGTGATTTTCAAGTCCAGTGTCTGCTATTCAAGTGTGGCCAGAAGCCCCATGCATGTAATAATCTGGAATCCTATTTTCAACCCCATGCTCCAATTTGAGCCTTACAGACCATAGTGTTGTCCTTCTCAGGAAGAGCGCTTCCTACATCTTGGGTTAATATCTCGAAAAACTGCTGCTACATATGTAAGTGACAATAACTGACATAATCCAAACTGAGCATTGTTGCTTCACAAAGGGCAATTTACCAAGATGGTCCATTTTACCTAAGATAAACACAGGCCTATTTTACATTAAAATACTTTTTTGGCCGCGTGCGGTGGCTCACCCCTGTAATCCCAGCACTTTGGGTAGCCGAGGCAGGCGGATCACCTGAGGTCGGGAGTTCGAGACCAGCCTGACCAACATGGAGAAACCCCGTCTCTACTAAAAATACAAAATTAGCCAGGCGTGGTAGTACATGCCTGTAGTCTCAGTTACTTGGCAGGCTGAGGCAGGAGAATCGCTTGAACCCGGGAGGCAGAGATTGCAGTGAGCCGAGATCATGCCATTGTACTGCAGCCTGGGCAGCAAGAACAAAATTCCATCTCAAAAAAAAAAAAAAACAAAAACAAAAAACACTTTTTTATTTTAATGAGCATGAATGTCCATCAATGAATGAATGGATAAATAAATTGCAGCATGTCTATACAATGGAATATTATTTAGCCATTAAAAGGAATGAGGTACTGATACTTGCTACAACATGGATGAACCTTGAAAACATGTTAAAAACCCTAACACAAAAAGTCACATGTTATGATTCCTTTTATATACAATATCCAAAATAGGCAAATCCATAGAGACAAAAGGCAGGTTAGTGGTTAGCAGGGGTTAGAAGAGGGGAATGGAAAGTGATTACTGAAAAGTTGTGGGGTGTTCTTCTGAGGTGATGAAAAAACTTTCAAAACAGAGGTGCTGTTTTGTACAACATTGTGAACGCATGAAATGCCAGTGAATTGTACACTCTGAAATGGTTTGGCTGGGTGCGGTGGCTCATGTCTGTAATCCCAGCAATTTGGGAGGCCGAAGTGGGAGGATCACTTGATCCCAGGAGTTCAAGACCCACCTGGGCAAAATAGCAAGACCCTATCTCTACAAAAAATAAGTACACACAGAAAAATGAGTGACTATTAAGTGAATTTTGCCTCAATGGAAAAAAAAAAGATGGGCATGATTATCTCCGAGTACAAAATAACCTATGAGAAAAGGTTTATAAGATTATGTAAAATGATGCAGTATAAATTACAACACAGAGGTTTTTTTTTGAGATGGGGTCTCACTGTGTTGCTCAGGCTGGAGTGCAGTGGTTCAGTCTCAGCTCACTGCACCCTCTGCCTCCCAGGCTCAAGCGATCCTCCCACCTCAGCCTCCTGAGTAGCAGGGACCACAGGCGCACACCACCACACCTGGCTAATCTTTTTGTATTTGGGGTAGAGACAGGTTTTCGCCATGTCGCTCAGGCTGGTCTTGAACTTCTGTGCTCAAGTGATTTACCTGCCTCGGCCTCCCAAAGTGCTGGAATTACAGGTGTGAGCCACTGCGCCCAGCCTGTTTTTTCTTATTGAATACATTTTGCCAGTTACAATCCCATCAAGATGCAAATGCCATTCTATCCCAGTGAGAATGGTCTTATAATCTATCCCCACTGCAATTCCTTGTTCCATATCACTGCTTGTCTTGGAAACGCCCAAGGGAGGGCAGGGGCTATGTCTTACTGCCTGTATTCCTAGTACCTAGATCAGCTCCTGGCACATAGTAGTAGGTGCCAAATAAGTGAACAACTGAACAGCGCACAACTGAACCTCCCACCTCCCTAAGCTGCACAAAGGGTGGAAGATACTCTGGGTTGGCCCAGCACTTCCCAAACTGGAATACGCACACAGATTACCTGGGACCTTGTTGAAATATAGGTTCTGATGATTAGGAAGGTCTGGGGTAGGGGCTGAGATGCTGCATCTCCAGCAAGTGCCCAGGGCTGTGGATGCTGCAGGCACGCCAGCCGCCCTTGGAGGAGCAGGAGCTCAGGCGTGCCAGACCCAAGCCTTGCCATTGAAGAAGATGGGGTTCCTGGTATTTGAACCCGGGGCTGTTTGTCTCCCCAGAACTCACTGCTCACTCTGCCTCCTCTCACCGAGGCAGCCTAAGCACTTCCTTGTTGTTACCCTGAGGAGGATGATTAAGGTAATTGGCAACTTTTTCCCGTGATTCCAAGGTAGGCTGTCATTTCAAGGAAAATACGTCCACTCCAATTCGGAAAACTCCGTTTCAATGTTTTCTTATGTGTGGTTGAGGGGGAGCGGGGAGGGCGTCTGTGGCCCTCAAAAGAAATATGCTCTTCTTCTCCCTTTGTGTTTCCCAGCATGTAAACTCAGCTTGAATCACAGCTAATAAATAGGTCATCTTGTACTTTCAAAATAAAAACATGCCGTATTTCAGTGGAATAGCAACTGTACATTAAAAAGCTGTCAACTTCACTACAATTTCCCTGAACCTTGCACTGCAGAAAGATACCTTGTCACTCAGAGTTGAGTGCAGTTTTACTGAAATATCTCCTTGTCTGCGTAAATAATGAGTAGAATTGCATGAAAATATCTCGCCCACAGCCTCCTTTTCCCCCTACTCCCAAAGAAACAGTATGCAAATGACAGATTTGTGAGGTGAGATTCTCAACACTTTACTTTGAAAACAAAGGCTGCGGGTCCCACCGACCCTGGTATTGTGTGTTTAGGATGCGGAGAGGAGGAAAAGAGAGTAAGGAGGAAAAGGAAGTAAGAGGCAAGGAGAGAAGGGTGATACTGAAAACAGTGGTCTTTACAAGCTTCAAATCAAGGAGGCTAGACTGTCACTCAACAGCTATTTTGGGAACACACACAGGTTGCATCAGAAAGTCCTGTATATGGGAGGTGTTTGCTGAAGAAGAATGGTCCAGACCCCAGAAAGTGTTTATGTAAAATAGGGCAGCCTGCACAGTTTGCAGGGTCCGACCCGGTTCAGAACCACTCTACTGTCTACCATTGATGGGTTCTTAAAGGCCCTACACCTCCCTGAGCCTCGGCTCCCTGGACTCTCAAATGACGAAAGAAATAATGGTGGCCCTCCCAGGGTGGTAGCAGATGAGATGATAGATTCAAGGGTACTTTGTAAACCCTCAAACATGATCTAGATGTTAATCATAATTGTCAATAGCTAGTCAATGGCATTGTAGCAGAGTTAATAACAAGAGGACTGGTTGTGGAGTCAGCCTAGTGGAGGTACAGATCTTGGTTTCACCACTCACTAGCAGTACGACTTCAGGCAAGTTTCCGTATTTCTCTGAGCCTTGGTTTTCTGATCTGTAAAATGGGAATACCAACAGTATCTACTCTGGTCAGGTTGTTAAAGAGGATTTGATGAGAGAATGCATTGTAAAACCAGTTCCTGGCCCATAGAAACTGTTCAGTCAATGTGAGTTGTTTATTATTATTATTACTATTATAACTATTATTTTGAGACAGGGTCTGACTCTGTCATCCAGGCTGGAGTGCAGTGGCGTGATCGTGGCTCACTGTAGCCACGGCCTCCTGGGTTCAAGCAATCCTCTCTCCTCAACCTCTCAAGTAGCTACGACTACAGGCATGTGCAACCATGCCCGGCTAATTTTTTGATTTTTTTTGTAGAGAGGGGGCTTCGTGATGTTGCCCAGGCCTGTCTCAAACTCCTGAGCTCAAGTGATCCCCTCGCCTCGGCCTTCCAGAGCTGTTATTATTGTTATTGCTGCTGCTGCCGCCGCCACTGAGGACGATGTTATGATGTTGATAATGATGATGATGCCATGATGCTGATGTTGATGATGATGATCTATGATAAGGGTGATATTCTCCATTCTTCCCTGAGTGGTGATCTACATCACTGCACCATAGGATCGAGGAATAAGACAGATGTTTGCTCTGGACAGGTAGATTACAGCATCTCACCCAGAGTAAGAGCTGAAACTGTAACAGTAGCTGATTTATCTGAAGATGAGTCAGGAAGACTAAATCAGACCACAAAGAGCCAGATCTCTTGGCTCACAGCTCAGAGCGGGGAGTGACCAGAAAGATGCCTCCGCTGCTTGGGTTGGCTTAATCACAGAGCCTCACAGAGGAAGGAAGTCAAAGCCAGTGATTTCAGCAGGTGAAAGAGGAAACCCTGGTCCTGAATGCCCCTACCAGGAAATTCCTCTCTGGCTTAGCAGCTTCTACCCACGTGAGCCAGGTCTTGTTCTTGAGGACTCGGGGCTGGATGCAGTGCAGAGTGAAACATCATGTTCAACTGCTTCCTTTATTTAAGAATATTTACTGCCGGGCATAGTGGCTCACGCCTGTAATTCCAGCACTTTGGGAGGCCGAGGCAGGCGGATCACCTGAGGTCAGGGGTTCGAAATCAGCTTGGCCAACATGGTGAGACCCCCATCTCTACTCAAAATACAAAAATTAGCTGGGTGTGGTGGTGTGCACCTGTAATCCCAGCTACTCAGGAGGCTGAGGTGGGAGAATCACTTGAACCCGGGAGGCAGAGGTTGCAGTGAGCTGAGATCCCACCACTGCACTCCAGCCTGGGCAACAGAGTCAGACTCCGTCTCAGAAAAAAAAAAAAAAAGAAACAAAGAATATTGGCTGGTCAGTTGCGGTGGCTCATGCCCGTAACCCTAGCGCTTTGGGAGGCGGAGATGGGTGGATCGCTTGAGCTCAGGAGTTTGAGACCAGCCTGGGCAACATGGTGAAACCTCATCGCAATAAAAAAATACAAAATTAGCCAGGCATGTTGGCATATGCCTGTAGTCCCAGCTATTCGGGAGGCTGAGGTGGGAGGATTGATTGAGCCCAGGAGGTTGGGGCTGCAGTGAGCCATGATGTGACATCACATTCCAGCCTGGATGACTTGAGACCCTGTCTCAAAAAATATATATATATTGGCCGGGGGCAGTGGCTCAAGCCTGTAATCCCTGCACTTTGGGAGGCCAAGACAGGCGGATCATGAGGTCAGGAGATCGAGACCATCCTGGCTAACACGGTGAAACCCCGTCTCTACTAAAATATACAAAAAATTAGCCAGGCATGGTGGCGGCGCCTGTGGTCCCAGCTACTCGGGAGGCTGAGGCAGGAGAATGGTGTGAACCCGGGAGGCGGAGCTTGCAGTGAGCTGAGATCGCGCCACTGCACTCCAGCCTGGGCGACAGAGTGAGACTCTGTCTCAAAAAAAAAAAAAAAAAAAAAAAA